>NC_139628.1:47330452-47627952 GCF_964638095.1 Poromitra crassiceps | reverse complement strand
TAACGTCGTTGTTCGGTTATTGCTGTCGGTCTATCAGTTAATATTAAAAAAAAAAAAAAAAAAAAAAAAAAAAAAAAAAATTTTTTTTTTTTGGTCTATTTACTCAATGAGCTCATGCCCAAACAAGGCGTGTCTATTTAGATGCTGAAATGTTAATGCTTTTTGTGTTACAAATTCTAACACAAAAAGAATTTGTGTTGAAATGTTGATGCTTTTTGTTAATGCTTGTTAATGCTTTTTGTGTTAGAAATTCTAACACAAAAAGCATTAACATTTCAGCATCTAAATAGACACGCCTTGTTTGGGCATGAGTTCATTGAGTAAATAGACAAAAAAAAAAAAAAAAAAATTTTTTTTTTTTTTTTTTTATATTAAAAAATTATGAATTAACCGATAGGTTAATCGATTATTAGCGTCGGTTAATCGAAAGTGAAATTAACCGAAAATTGACATCCCTAATGGAAATGATAAGAATTGTTTATTTGTTTATTTGGATCCCCATTAGATGTAAGAATTGTTCTATGAATCTTAATTTTCAAACAAAGTTACAAAAACGTTTGTGTAAGCTGTCAATTGTTGTTTTTAGAAAAAAAAATCGGAATTGGCAAAAATCGGTATCGGCAAGTCAGACTATTCAAAAATCGGAAATCGGAATCGGCCAAGAAAATGGCAATCGGTGCATCCCTAGTATTGATCCAGAGGTATTCTGAAACACATGCTTTGATGTATTGATCCAGAGGTATTCTGAAACACATGCTTTGATGTATTGATCCAGAGGTATTCTGAAACACATGCTTTGATGTATTGACCCAGAGGTCATTCAAAGAAAAGGGGAGAATTTGAGTGCTAGAAACTAGCAAAGATTTGCCCCTGCGCTAAGATTTGGGTGTAAGATATGGCCCCTAGAGCTTTAAGTAATTTCTTTTTCCGGATTTCCCTTTTCTACCCAATTGTACTTGGCCAATTTCCCTCTGCTGTACTGGGGAGAGCTGTAGGCCAGTGGTTCCCAACCACCGGGCCGCGGACCGGTACTGGGCCGCAACACATTTGGTACCGGGCTGCGAGCCAAAGGAAATGGCAAGCTGCAACAATAAGTCACGTTAAACCGGACCTTGCACCCACAATTATTTTTTACAGTGGGGCATTCAAAAATAAGGTGGATACTCTTTGTCTGCACTACATTAGGCTACGTTAATTTAGAAGCCACAATATTCAACAACAAGGTAGATATCATCTTGTTCTTCTAATGGCTTTCTGGCAGACTGGATGCCTTGCTGGATTGCTGCCTCTCACAGAATATTGCCATTGTGCACGCTGACCGCCCTCCTTCTCCTCCTTCACCCGGAGCCAGGTACATATCATTTCTGGGGGCCAAGCTTTTCAGAATGTTCCACGCCCCCTGGGTAAGAGTACAGATTTGAAAACATAAGCCACCAGAAAAATGCCAGAAAGGTTCATAAGGTCTCATAGGATACATAATACGCTACTTAAATACCTACTGTTAAAGGCTGTAGGGTGGCAAAAGACGTGTTATCAAGTTACCGTTTACTAACTCAGGCGAGTTGTGGAATCTTGAAGGAAGGTCCGTCAGTGAATCTGAGGAACTGGATCTGCTGTAGATGGACTTGTGGTTGGTGACATTGTGGGTGGTGGGCTGCCACAAATCAATCAAATGTAACCATGTTGTTTGTCACAGCCATATCCTGTGTATATTACAATGACAACATGGCATGCTTCAGACTCTACTCTTAGTGTATAATTACAATGACAACATGGCATGCTTCAGTTCAGACTCTACTGTTAGGAAACCTGTTGAAGGAAGGAGGCAACACACATGCTGTGTCTGTGGTGTGTTTGGATCAGGCTGTGTCTGTGGTGTGTTTGGATGAGGCTGTGTCTGTGGTGTGTTTGGATGAGGCTGTGTCTGTGGTGTGTTTGGATGAGGCTGTGTCTGTGGTGTGTTTGGATGAGGCTGTGTCTGTGGTGTGTTTGGATGAGGCTGTGTCTCCTGTATTGTATCCTCATCCTGCTCTTCATCTTAGGGCTGCACGATTATGGTCCAGATGATAATCAAAATTATTTTTTATTAGGGATGTCAATGGTTAATCAGGAGGCATAGTGAGGGAAAGATGGACTAGAGGGTGAATCAGAGGCAGAGTGAGGGGAAAGATGGACTAGAGGGTGAATCAGAGGTAGAGTGAGCGGAAAGATGGACTAGAGAGTGAATCAGAGGCAGAGTGAGCGGAAAGATGGACTAGAGGGTGAATCAGAGGCAGAGTGAGGGAAAAGATGGACTAGAGGGTGAATCAGAGGCAGAGTGAGGGGAAAGATGGACTAGAGGGTGAATCAGAGGCAGAGTGAGAGGAAAGATGGACTAGACTCTAGTCCATCTAGTCCATCTTTCCCCTCTCTCTCTCTCCCCTCACTCTGCCTCTGATTCACCCTCTAGTCACTAGAGGGGGAATCAGAGGTAGAGTGAGGGGAAAGATGGACTAGAGAGTGAATCAGAGGCAGAGTGAGGGGAAAGATGGACTAGAGGGTGAATCAGAGGCAGAGTGAGGGGAAAGATGGACTAGAGGGTGAATCAGAGGCAGGAAAGATGGACTAGAGAGTGAATCAGAGACAGAGTGAGGGGAAAGATGGACTAGAGGGTGTATCAGAGGCAGAGTGAAGGAAAGATGGACTAGAGAGTGAATCAGAGGCAGAGTGAGGGGAAAGATGGACTAGAGGGTGTATCAGAGGCAGAGTGAAGGAAAGATGGACTAGAGGGTGAATCAGAGGCAGAGTGAGGGGAAAGATGGACTAGAGGGTGAATCAGAGGTAGAGTGAGGGGAAAGATGGACTAGAGGGTGAATCAGAGGTAGAGTGAGAGGAAAGATGGACTAGAGGGTGAATCAGAGGCAGAGTGAGAGGAAAGATGGACTAGAGGGTGAATCAGAGGCAGAGTGAGAGGAAAGATGGACTAGAGGGTGAATCAGAGGCAGAGTGAGAGGAAAGATGGACTAGAGGGTGAATCAGAGGCAGAGTGAGGGAAAGATGGACTAGAGGGGGAATCAGAGGTAGAGTGAGGGGAAAGATGGACTAGAGGGTGAATCAGAGGCAGAGTGAGGGGAAAGATGGACTAGAGGGTGAATCAGAGGCAGAGTGAGGAGAAAGATGGACTAGAGGGTGAATCAGAGGCAGAGTGAGGGAAAGATGGACTAGAGAGTGAATCAGAGGCAGAGTGAGGGGAAAGATGGACTAGAGGGTGAATCAGAGGCAGAGTGAGGAGAAAGATGGACTAGAGGGTGAATCAGAGGCAGAGTGAGGGGAAAGATGGACTAGAGGGTGAATCAGAGGCAGAGTGAGGAGAAAGATGGACTAGAGGGTGAATCAGAGGCAGAGTGAGGGGAAAGATGGACTAGAGGATGAATCAGAGGCAGAGTGAGGGGAAAGATGGACTAGAGGATGAATCAGAGGCAGAGTGAGGGGAAAGATGGACTAGAGGGTGAATCAGAGGCAGAGTGAAGGAAAGATGGACTAGAGGGTGAATCAGAGGCAGAGTGAGGGGAAAGATGGGAGTAGGATGCTGATGATGGTCAGGGAGGATGCAGTGGGACTGTGTGGCCCGGTTACCGTAGCAACCCAAGCAAGAGTTCACTGTGAGGTTGAGCTGAGGATGCAGAGAGACAGACACAGATTGATTCATTGTCATACAGAGTGGACAGCAAAGCTACAGGGTGAGAGAGCGAGCACACTGCAGCTGGAAAGAAAAATCGAATCTCAACCTCCAATCCTCCTATCATATCAGAGGTGGACCACAGCTTATATCGCTCTTCTTAAAGGGACAGCTCACCCTAAAATCCAAAATACATATTTTCCCTCTCATCTATGTAGATGGTTTTGGTGTGAGTTTCCGAGAGATGTCGGCCGTAGAGATGTCTGCCTTCCCTCAAATACAATGGACCTGTCCTGGATGGCACTCGGCTTGTGGTGCTCACGGCCATCTTTACTTTTCCGTGTTTTATCCTGAGAGACATGTGATGTGGTGCGCCCTGAGTGAAACCAATCCCCCTGTGAACTTCATAAACAGAGATTCCTCGTTCTAATTTGAGTCCCCAACCCCACACACACACACACACACACACACGCACACACACACACACACATACACACACGCACACACACACACACACACACACACACACACAGCTCCCTCTGCCCTCCGCTCTTCTTTCCTATCCTACAATACCTCTCTCTCTCTCTCTCTCTCTCTCTCTCTCTCTCTCTCTCTCTCTCTCTCTCTCTCTCTCTCCCCATCTCTCTCTCTCTCTCCCCATCTCTCCATCCTGTCTCTTCTCATTCGTCAGGTTGCCTCCTAAACAAGTGATTGTGGTGCTGGGCTGAATCCTTGGCCTGTAAATTAATGTGCACCATGGATACAGTGTTTTATATGGAGCTATCTCAGTGCTGCATGCATTTTGATGCATTACCTCTAGATTAAAAATCCCATGAGACAAATGTTACTTCAAGTAACATAATTTGTCAGAATCAGAAAATTAAACATCATATCCCATATCAAATCATATATACCGTAAATTCCGGACTATAAGCCGCGGCTTTTTTCCCGTTTTTTTGCCTTTTTTGGCCCCTGCGGCTTATATAACGGTGCGGCTTATCTATGGATTTTTTCAGAAAAAAAAAAAAAAAAACTGAATTCTCTCTTCTTTAGCACTCTTTCTAACTATAAATCCACTTCTGTTTTAATTTCCTCTCTTGCCCTCTTTTCACCACACTGTATGACACTGTATGACACTGTGTGCACTGTAAAAAACAACACAGGTGGTGTTGTGTTATGTTGTTTTGTTGAAATGTTAATAAATGGGAGCTTCCTCAAACAGCCATCTCTTTCCCGACAATCCCCTCTGTGCATGAACCCTTACATATGGTAATTAAACATTAAAACACAATTAAAAAAAAAAAAAAAAAAAAAAAAAAAAATACCATTAAAACACCCGCGGCTTATAGTCCGGTGCGGCTTATATATGTAAAAAACAGTCAACTTTGCAGGTGCGGCTTATACACCGGTGCGCCTTATAGTCCGGAATTTACGGTATATATAACTATAGGGGGCGGGGATGGGTGTTCAACACAAATCTGATTCCACTCCCTGTAACTGAGTATGGGGAACTTGTCTACTCAAACATCAACATCTGCCCCCTCGGTATACCCATAAAGCCTCAACATCTGCCCCCTCGGTATACCCATAAAGCCTTGTGTTATGTGCTTTCCTCATTTGTTTTAGATTGCACGATATTGGACCCCCCCCCCCCCAAAGAGCCGATATTTATTTTCCAACTCTTGGCCGATTGCCGATACTCATGCACACATTTTTTCCACCTAATTTCAGAGCTCATCAAGTCTCTCCTGTAGTGGAATTAACATTTTATTATGCCTAGAGACTATACTCTTATCTTGATGGCCCACTGGCAGATGCAGACATAAATACAATACAATGCTATTACTATTAATTCAATGCTACTACTTCAGGGTACCTACTTTGGGTGCTTTAACACTGGCGCCCCGGTACTGTTCCCGAGCACACTTGTCCCCAAATTGACCCCAGGTCTGGAACGGGGAACCGTGACAGGATCCACTTGAAAAGGTGGTCTGGGGAACGCTTTGGCGTTGCGAATGTGAACGCACCCGTACCGAACAACATAGACAACACACGGGCGAGGATACACTCCAGGCGTAGTGGATGATGCAAGTGCACTCAGCAAGTGTTCCGTTCCCGAGCGCGGAAGAAATTTTGTAATTTGAAAGCTGACCAGCGGGGAAGAAGGGAGGGGGGGCAATCGTGCCATAGATTGAAAATTATTTTGTATCAAGTGTTTTGGGCCCTCTTGCACGTAATTTCGAGGTTTAATCAGTTAGAATTGTGGCATAATTATATAGGTTTCATAATAAATCTATAGCGGTCTATCCCCTGTTAGTTGATGGCACCAGGCAGCTCAGTTTAACCCCTAGTTGTCACAAAAGCCCACGGCACACCTGGACTTGCCTCCGCCATTTGGGAACCACTAATCTATAGGTAGACACTATATAAATGCAATCTATTATTATTATTGTTGTTGTTATTATCAATATCATTATCATTATTAACATTTAATTCTGGCGCGTGGTCTGCCTCCTTCTCCGCTGTCACCTCCCTCTCCCCCATGCCAGCCTTGTTCCCGCCATGCAGCTGTCTTCACTGGTATTAATAACTTCATTCTCCCCCTCTGCTCTCTCCTCTCTTTCACAGCATTATAGCCCCGTGTCCTCCACTCTCATCTCCTCTGACACCATTAGATAGTTAGTGCCAGTGTTGGGGGGTAACTCATTACAAAAGTAACATATTACATGTAATATATTACTTTTAGCAGTAACTCAGTAATATAACTGATTACTTATAGGATTTCAGTATTATACCAGTTACTTTGTCAAGTAACTCAAGTTACAAATTGAGTTACATTTGATTAAATTAAAGCACATATTTAAAAAAGATACAATCATTTCCCAATCAAACTGTCTGTTTTTATGCAAATAACCACTACAGATGACAATAACAAAGGAAACTAATAACATTTAGAATTTTGGATTGTTTACACTGACTTCAAGGCGGTTGACATTATTTTTCGGGATGGTTCCGGGGCGGCCATGTCATTCTGCTGCTGCTGTTGTTTTGGTAAAAGTAATGCAAAAATAGTGTAATAAGTAACGAGTTACTCTACACAGAAAGTAATATTGTAAAGTAACTTATTACTTTACAATGAAAGTAACTAGTAATATGTAGTATATTACATTTTGAAAGTAACTTGCCCAACACTGGTTAGTGCACACTGCACACACTAATAAGATGAAACACACACGCACACACACACGGACACACGCATGCACGCGCGCACACAAAGACACACACACACACACACACACACACACTCTCTCTCTCACACACACACACACACACACAGGATTGTTCGAGCCGCCATGATGAACATTCACACTCATGTGTTTTCTACTGTCCCGTATCACAACATTCACAGTCATGTGTTTTCTACTGTCCCGTATCACAACATTCACACTCATGTGTTTTCTACTGTCCCGTATCACAACATTCACACTCATGTGTTTTCTACTGTCCCGTATCACAACATTCACAGTCATGTGTTTTCTACTGTCCCGTATCACAACATTCACACTCATGTGTTTTCTACTGTCCCGTATCACAACATTCACAGTCATGTGTTTTCTACTGTCCCGTATCACAACATTCACACTCATGTGTTTTCTACTGTCCCGTATCACAACATTCACACTCATGTAAAGAAGGAAGATTCTGGAGCACTCAATTCACTGGAAAGTGGTTTTAATAAGGTGCAGTGTAGTCACTGCAAGTTTCGACGCACAGCTTCTTCATCAGAGTCAAAACTCTCAGGTTTTTGACTCTGATGAAGACGCTGTGCGTCGAAACGTTAGTCACTGCACCTTATTAAAAACCACTTTCCAGTGAATTGAGTGCTCCAGAATCTTCCTTCTTTATTATACTGTCCTGTTCTGAGAGCACGACCTCCCACTGCAGAGGGGCTGACGCGCAAGAGACTCCTTCTACATTCACAATCATGTGTTCCGGAACAAAAAGTCCACACCCATTGCAATTTCAAGACCCATTGACCATTGTTTTCACCTTGTGCGTGCGTGCGTGCGTGCGTGTGTGTGGTGTCTTAGCAAAATGTGTTTTTTGAGTACTTTACCAGGTGTTTATATGTCTGTCTGTATCCCTGTCTGTATCCCTGTCTGTCTGTCTGTCTGTCTGTCTGTCTGTCTGTCTGTCTGCCTGTCTGTCTGTGGACAGATTTTGCCAATGAGTTCAAAATTGAACAACAGAGTCATAACAATAACAACTATAGTAATATTAATATTAGGAATAATAGTAATATAATAGAAGGGATTCAGTGTTTTCCTCAAGGGCATTTATTCACTACACAGCCCCCCTGCCTGCTGCTGGAAACTCACACACACACACACGCACGCACGCGCGCGCACGCACACACACACACACACACACACACACACACACACACACACACACACACACACACACACACACACACACACACACACACACACACACACACACACACACACACACACACACACACACTCTATCTCTCTCTCCCTCTAGCTGCCCCGGGCTGCGTATTAAACGCACCTGTCAGGTTAGAGGCGGCCTGGCTGCTGTTTATATTTTGAGATGTATGGTTGTCATAGCAGCAGGATTAGCTTGGGAGGCACTGTAAGGGATAGGGGGCAGCTGTGTGTGTGTGTGTGTGTGTGTGTGTGTGTGTGTGTGTGTGTGTGTGTGTGTGTGTGTGTGTGTGTGTGTGTGTGTGTGTGTGTGTGTGTGTGTGTGTGTGTGTGTGTGTGTGTGTGTGTGTGTGTGTGTGTGTGTGTGTGTGTGTACTATTTCCGACCAGCCTCTCTCTTGGTTGTACATAGAATCTATTTTGGAGATGTCACCTCTCTGTCCCACACACACAAACAGAGTGCGATTGGTTCAAGGGGAGTGATGTTTTTTAATTCACTTTTGAATGCAGAGCCTAATAGGGCGGCCGGCAACTAACGATTATTTTTATTGTCGATTAATCTGACCATTACTTTCTCGACATTTGGCCTATAAAACATCGCAAAATGGTGAAAACATTTTCCCCCCAAAGCCCCAGATTATGGATTCCACTGGTTGCATTTGCGTTGCGTTGCGGCTGTTCTCCGGTTTTACTACGTGCTCTGTGCTCCGCCAACACTCACCGGCTGCGTGCAGAGCACGTCACGGCTCCGCTCCGCCAGACAGCTGGAGTGACGAGACCGACAAGTTCTCGCGGTGAAATCGCGCAAGACAATTTGTATGTGGGATAAATACAACAACAAACAGGCAGAAGATCATTGTTCCCAACTGGAGAAGCAGAGGAGGGGTGGACTTGCTTGGTGTTGTCCTTGTAAAAAGGATGTGTCGTGTCATATATTATCTTGTGGTTTTCCACTTCAATGATGAACTTTTCGTCATCCATGTTTGTCCTCTGGCTTGATCTTGAATGCTGTAAGCACCTCTGCCCTGTTGACTCCAGGCCTGGCTCCGCCCAACTTGCTGCGGCTTTGCTCCGACATCCGTGAAAAATAGAAGCCTTGCGTATCTGCTTCGGAGAGCTCCGGATCGTCGGAGCTGGGACGGAGTAGACACGCAACGCAGCGGAGTTGGTGGAAGTTGACACATTGATTAGAGTGGAAACGTATCGGCTCCGAAGCCGTACCGGAGCGCAGACGGACCGAACCCGGACTCAGTGGAATTTGGGCGTCGGCGAGCTGCGAGCTGTTTGTGGAGCTCGTCCAAAAGGCACAATATTGTTATAAATATCAACAACCAGCCAACAGATATCAAAGCTGGTGGGCTTATATGGAAAAGATATGGAAAGAGCGTAACTCAAACTGGTTAAAAGAGACGTATTGCGGCGTTTTGAGCCAGAACGAATGTCCAGAATAGTTAGCAAACGTAGCGGCCAAGCTAACGGCAGATTGGATTCACTGTAATATCAATCTGGGAACCCATCGGTTAAAAAAAAAAGTATATTTCTTTCTCTAACCTCTAGGGGCAGCCTCGTTTCAATGCTGTGCAACAGGAACTTGAGGGGCTCCGCCGGCAGCAGAAGAAAATCTGTTTCCACTCCCTGCAAGCTCTGCCATTGGCTCCAACCAACCGGCTCTGACCATTTATGGATTTCCTTTCCCCTCCCTGTGCGTCGCTCTCAAATCCCTCCGTCGCTATGAAACAACAATAACAACTCTAGCTCGTTGCTAGTAGCAAGTAGACGCTGAAAACGGTATGTTTTGACTACACACCGGTCACGCTCACTCCAGCATGCGAGCCTGCACCCTGCACAGCTTTTCACGGAGCTTGCCGACAGATTTTCGATGCAAGTCGAAAGTCTGTCTCGAGAGATTACTGTAATATTAAATATGGTATTTGTCTATGACACGTCACTCGTTAGACAACATAATGTCTGACGTCAGCACCCGTTGGTGGTGTGGGACTGCGGTTGTGGACTGGTTCGGGGGCTCCTGCCGGTGAAATATCTTGTAATGTGGGACCTCCTGTCACAGCTCAGTCATCTAGTGTGAAAACCAAAACGACTCAAAGACTCCTGATGACGAGACAGACAGACAGTTGTGTCGTGTGAAAGAAACGGAGGCCGGCTAGTGTGTACGGGCCATAATGGAGTAGAAGGAAGAGGAGGCTGCTGTGATGGATTGTCTTTCCCTCTGCTGAGATACACAGAGACAAAGATGCTCATGTGAAAGTCCAGGCCTGGCCAGTGGCCACACACACACACACACACTCACACACACACACACACACACACACACACACACACACAAGCACGCGCGTGCAGACACGCTCACACACACGCACGCGGGTGCAGACACACTCACACACACACGCTCATGTGAAAGGCCTGGCCAGGGGCCACCTCTCCATATCCTCTTCTCTAAACAACATGTCCACCCTGTTACAATTACTGTCAAGCCACAGCAAATAGCATCCAAACATCACCTCTGCTCTGTGTGTGTGTGTGTGTGTGTGTGTGTGTGTGTGTGTGTGTGTGTGTGTGTGTGCGTGTGTGGGGTGTGTGTGTGGGGTGTGTGTGTGGGGTGTGTGCGTGTGGTGTGTGTGTGGTGTGTGTGTGTGGGGTGCGTGTGTGCGTGTGGTGTGTGTGTGTGTATGACGTGTTTGTTTTGATCCATCAGTGACATTCTCTGCTCTCTTCTCGTCTAGAAATCAGCCCAGTCATGCAGACTGCAGAGGCAGACTCTGAGAGGACAACAGTTGCAACAGTCATGCAGACCCCAACCTAGGAACCCAGAGTCTATCAGTCTTGATGAGTAAAATGACTCTGACCTGGGGAACCCAGAGTCTATCAGTCTGATGACTAAAATGACTCTGACCTGGGGAACCCAGAGTCTATCAGTCTGATGACTAATATGACTCTGACCTGGGGCACCCAGAGTCTATCAGTCTGATGACTAATATGACTCTGACCTGGAAACCCAGAGTCTATCAGACTGACTAATATGACTCTGACCTGGGAACCCAGAGTCTATCAGTCTGATGACTAATATGACTCTGTCGGGTTTCCGCTGTATAGTGGATGTCCGCACCAAGACCTCTGATTCCGTGCGCCGCGGTTATTGTTTAGAGTCTAATTGACGTGAGAATGGAGTTGGAGGCGCTGATCGATTGAAGGTCCAGATGACATTTGGGTTAATAATAATAAAAATATCTGCATATGAGACGTTGTCGGACTGTAAACAATGACGGAAGGGGCGGGACGTCCGCTCTACAGCGGAAAGCATGACATATCAGCCGTCTGTCCCACAGTCATATTAGCTGTCAGACTGATAGACTCTGGGTGCTCAGGTCAGAGTCATATTAATCGTCAGACTGATAGACACTGGGTTCCCAGGTCAGAGTCATATTAGTCGTCAGACTGATAGACACTGGGTGCTCAGATCAGAGTCATATTAGTCGTCAGACTGATAGACTCTGGGTGCTCAGATCAGAGTCATATTAGTCGTCAGACTGATAGACTCTGGGTGCTCAGATCAGAGTCATATTAGTCGTCAGACTGATAGACTCTGGGTGCCCAGGTCAGAGTCATATTAGTCGTCGGACTGATAGACTGGGTGCCCAGGTCAGAGTCATATTAGTCATCAGACTGATAGACACTGGGTTCTCAGGTCAGAGTCATATTAGTCGTCAGACTGATAGACACTGGGTTCCCAGGTCAGAGTCATATTAGTCGTCAGACTGATAGACACTGGGTTCCCAGGTCAGAGTCATATTAGTCGTCAGACTGATAGACACTGGGTTCTCAGGTCAGAGTCATATTAATCGTCCGACTGATACACACACTAAGCACACTAAGGACACACCGTCTATAACCACAAGGGCGTAAGCACACTAAGGACACATTTTCTGCAAGTATAGCCATTGCTTAATCCCTTAAGTCACAGTAGAGGTAGACGGGCGTCTAGGACTTAAATCTGGTATCCATGCAGTTTGTGGCTGCTCAGATAGAAACTAAGTATCTGAGTTGGATATGGCAAAACATTGGATTTGTGCTGCCTGTGTGAACCTGGCTTCAGATGGACTTTGATGACATCCTGTATATATGACTAAGGTTATTTTTAGCCCTCCTCTGTCCTCTCCTACCGTCCCTGTTTCTCCTCTGATTTATCCCTCCCTCTTTCAATCTGTTCTCCATCACTCTCCCTCCCCCTAATCACAGCTGTCTCTCTCTCTCCCTCCCCCTAATCACATCTGTCTCTCTCTCTCCCTCCCCCTAATCACAGCTGTCTCTCTCTCTCCCTCCCCCTAATCACATCTGTCTCTCTCTCTGCCTCTCTCTCTCCCTCCCCCTAATCACATCTCTGTCTCTCTCTCTCCCTCCCCCTAATCACAACTGTCTCTCTCTCTGCCTCTCTCTCTCCCTCCCCGTAATCACATCTCTGTCTCTCTCTCTGCCTCTCTCTCCCTGCATCTCTCTCGCTCTCTCTGCCTCTCTCTATCCCTCCCCCTAATCACATCTGTCTCTCTCTCTCTCTCTCTCTCTCTCTCTCTGCATCTCTCTCGCTCTCTCTGCCTCTCTCTATCCCTCCCCCTAATCACATCTGTCTCTCTCTTTCTCTCTCTCTCTCCCTGCATCTCTCTCACTCTCTCTGCCTCTCTCTATCCCTCCCCCTAATCACATCTGTCTCTCTCTCTCTCTCTCTCCCTGCATCTCTCTCGCTCTCTCTGCCTCTCTCTATCCCTCCCCGTAATCACATCTGTCTCTCTCTCTCTCTCCCTGCATCTCTCTCGCTCTCTCTGCCTCTCTCTCTCCCTCCCCCTAATCACATCTGTCTCTCTCTCTCTCTCTCCCTGCATCTCTCTCGCTCTCTCTGCCTCTCTCTATCCCTCCCCCTAATCACATCTGTCTCTCTCTCTCTCTCTCTCCCTGCATCTCTCTCGCTCTGTCTGCCTCTCTATCCCTCCCCGTAATCACATCTGTCTCTCTCTCTGCCTCTCTCCATCCCTCCCCCTAATCACATCTCTGTCTCTCTCTCTCTCTGCCTGCATCTCTCTCTCTCTCTCCCTGTCTCTCTCTCTCTCCCTCCCCCTAATCACATCTCTCTGTCTCTTTCTCTCTCTCTCTCCCTGTCTCTCTCTCTCTCCCTCCCCCTAATCACATCTCTCTGTCTCTCTCCCTGTCTCTCTGTAGCTCTGAGGTGAAGCAGAGCAGACCCAGCCCTCCCTGATCGGACAGGGACGTAGCAGCAAACAGCAGCGAGCGGACAGGCTCTTCCATCATGCAGCCCTCCACCCTCCTCGCCCCGCTCCTCTCCCTCTCCCTCCTCCTCCTCCTCTCCCCGCCCTGCTCCTGTGAGAGCGACGACCTGACGGCCCAGACGCGCGGCGGGCGTGTCCATGGCGTGCGCCTGCCGGTGCCGGGCAGCAACTACGTCACAGCCTTCCTGGGCATCCCATTTGCCGAGCCGCCGGTGGGCAAGCGCCGCTTCCGCCGCGCCGAGCCCAAACGGCCCTGGCAGGGCGTGCACGAGGCCACCAGCTACCCCAACGCCTGCTTCCAGTCCGTGGACAACTCCTTCCCCGGCTTCCAGGTAGGGATGCACCATATATATCGGTGCCGATAAATTAGCGGCCGATAATGGAAAATGTATATTTATCGCTATTATCAGTATCGGCATTATTATAGACGATAAATATTGGCTATAATAATATCTATACAAATGTAACCTGGGTTGTGTTGACAGTTCCCATGTTAAGGGCTAGCCCAGGAGTGGAGCCACTGATCTGTAATATGGACAAAGCCATCCACTACTTTCTGGACTCACGTTTTGCAGCAAAGTGTTGTATGTCGCCATCTTGGGGTCCTTACACAGCTCACGTGAGATGGGGGTTTCCCAGAGCAACAGCTCCACCTGCTATTGGTCCGTGATCGGCAGGCTGCACGATCACTGGACAGGCGACCTGTCAATCACCCCCTTTTCTATCATCTGTTTCCCCCCCCAGCGTTATAGTTGAACGTTAAAGTTATATAAAAAATGCCCCCCTCCACCCATCCTACAGTTGTTATGAAAATAGCTATATAGACCAAAACCGTGTTTTGCCCCATACTGGAAACATGTTTAATCCTGTTACAAAGTCGGGCATTTTAACATGGGCCGAATGCCTGCTGCACCCAGCCTCAAGTGGCCATTCGAGGAACTGCAGCTTTCAGGAACACTTCCTGGACTTGGAAGGTCACATATAACAACAATTATCGATTATTATATCGCATCCACCATGAGAAGCAGGTAATTATCGGTTATTATATCGTATCGGCTATGAGAAGCAGGTAATTATCGGTTATTGTATCGTATCGGCCATAAAGAAGCAGGTAATTATCGGTTATTGTATCGTATCGGCCATAAAGAAGCAGGTAATTATCGGTTATTGTATCGTATCGGCCATAAAGAAGCAGGTAATTATCGGTTATTGTATCGTATCGGCCATAAAGAAGCAGGTAATTATCGGTTATTGTATCGTATCGGCCATGAGAAGCAGGTAATTATCGGTTATTGTATCATATCGGCCATAAAGAAGCAGGTAATTATCGGTTATTGTATCGTATCGGCCATAAAGAAGCAGGTAATTATCGGTTATTGTATCGTATCGGCCATGAGAAGCAGGTAATTATCGGTTATTGTATCATATCGGCCATAAAGAAGCAGGTAATTATCGGTTATTGTATCGTATCGGCCATGAGAAGCAGGTAATTATCGGTTATTGTATCGTATCGGCCATAAAGAAGCAGGTAATTATCGGTTATTGTATCGTATCGGCCATGAGAAGCAGGTAATTATCGGTTATTATATCGTATCGGCCATAAAGAAGCAGGTAATTATCGGTTATTGTATCGTATCGGCCATGAGAAGCAGGTAATTATCGGTTATTGTATCGTATCGGCCATAAAGAAGCAGGTAATTATCGGTTATTGTATCGTATCGGCCATAAAGAAGCAGGTAATTATCGGTTATTGTATCGTATCGGCCATAAAGAAGCAGGTAATTATCAGTTATTGTATCGTATCGGCCATGAGAAGCAGGTAATTATCGGTTATTGTATCGTATCGGCCATAAAGAAGCAGGTAATTATCAGTTATTGTAGCGTATCAGCCATGAGAAGCAGGTAATTATCGGTTATTGTATCGTATCGGCCATAAAGAAGCAGGTAATTATCGGTTATTGTATCGTATCGGCCATGAGAAGCAGGTAATTATCGGTTATTGTATCGTATCGGCCATAAAGAAGCAGGTAATTATCGGTTATTGTATCGTATCGGCCATAAAGAAGCAGGTAATTATCAGTTATTGTATCGTATCGGCCATGAGAAGCAGGTAATTATCGGTTATTGTATCGTATCGGCCATAAAGAAGCAGGTAATTATCGGTTATTGTATCGTATCAGCCATGAGAAGCAGGTAATTATCGGTTATTGTATCGTATCAGCCATGAGAAGCAGGTAATTATCGGTTATTGTATCGTATCAGCCATGAGAAGCAGGTAATTATCGGTTATTGTATCGTATCGGCCATAAAGAAGCAGGTAATTATCGGTTATTGTATCGTATCGGCCATGAGAAGCAGGTAATTATCGGTTATTGTATCGTATCGGCCATAAAGAAGCAGGTAATTATCGGTTATTGTATCGTATCGGCCATAAAGAAGCAGGTAATTATCAGTTATTGTAGCGTATCAGCCATGAGAAGCAGGTAATTATCGGTTATTGTATCGTATCGGCCATAAAGAAACAGGTAATTATCGGTTATTGTATCGTATCGGCCATAAAGAAGCAGGTAATTATCGGTTATTGTATCGTATCGGCCATGAGAAGCAGGTAATTATCGGTTATTGTATCGTATCGGCCATAAAGAAGCAGGTAATTATCGGTTATTGTATCGTATCGGCCATGAGAAGCAGGTAATTATCGGTTATTGTATCGTATCGGCCATAAAGAAGCAGGTAATTATCGGTTATTGTATCATATCGGCCATAAAGAAGCAGGTAATTATCGGTTATTGTATCGTATCGGCCATGAGAAGCAGGTAATTATCGGTTATTGTAGCGTATCGGCCATAAAGAAGCAGGTAATTATCGGTTATTGTAGCGTATCGGCCATGAGAAGCAGGTAATTATCGGTTATTATATCGTATCGGCCATAAAGAAGCAGGTAATTATCGGTTATTGTATCGTATCGGCCATGAGAAGCAGGTAATTATCGGTTATTATATCGTATCGGCCATAAAGAAGCAGGTAATTATCGGTTATTGTATCATATCGGCCATAAAGAAGCAGGTAATTATCGGTTATTGTATCATATCGGCCATAAAGAAGCAGGTAATTATCGGTTATTGTATCATATCGGCCATAAAGAAGCAGGTAATTATCGGTTATTGTATCGTATCGGCCATGAGAAGCAGGTAATTATCGGTTATTGTATCGTATCGGCCATGAGAAGCAGGTAATTATCGGTTATTGTATCGTATCGGCCATAAAGAAGCAGGTAATTATCGGTTATTGTATCGTATCGGCCATAAAGAAGCAGGTAATTATCGGTTATTGTATCGTATCGGCCATGAGAAGCAGGTAATTATCGGTTATTGTATCGTATCGGCCATGAGAAGCAGGTAATTATCGGTTATTATCCATTATTATTAGTCCAGTATCATATTGTGCATCTCTACTTCCAGGGCAGCGAGATGTGGAACCCCAACAGGGAGATGAGCGAGGACTGCCTGTACCTCAACGTCTGGGTGCCCTCCTCGTCCAGGCCACACAACCTCACCGTCATGGCGTGGATCTACGGCGGTGGTATGTGGTTTAAAAATGTCTCTAGATTAGATTCAATCGCGATTAGAGATTAAACTCCCATTTTAATGATCCCAGTGGAAATAGCTTTGTGCGGTGTATCCAACCATGGCTGCCTCAATGGTGATGTCACTGCAGGTCCAACCATGGCTGCCTCAGTGGTGATGTCATCACAGGTCCAACCACCTCAGTGGTGATGTCATCACAGGCTAAGAGCATGGTGTCAATGAGAGTGTCCTGAGTCCTGACCATGTGGATCATGGTCATACATGCAAAAAAAATCAAGTGTATCGAGAAACGGAAAGGACATTACCACGACTCCTAAAGAAAATATAACATCATATATAGCCAGGATACTCATGCATGGAAACCTTCGATTAGAGACATCATTTGTCTCAGTTCGCTCAGCAGCAGCAGCAGCAGATCAGTGGCAGGGTTTACAGCAGGAGATTTATTGCCGGTCAAATGTAAATGAAGAAACCTGGCCCTGAGTCAGCAATGAGAACAGCACACTGGTTTTACAGGAGAGGCTGTGCCACAGGCTGCCTTTATCGCTACGACAGTGATTCTTTTTCCTTTTGGCTAAAATTGAATGTTTTATATTAACGAGTGCTGCACAATTAATCTCATCAGAATCACAATGTCAGCCTGTGCAATTGTACAGTGTAATCGCAAAAGGATGCAATTTCATTCAATAACAAAATTGCTTTACTGGTTTTACTGGCACTGAAAACAGTACTGTACTTTTTTTTCTTTTTCTTTTTTATGCTAATATAAGTTTATATGTTTGAGTTGAGAAATACACATTCAAAATAAAGCAATCTCTGCATTTTCCTTGATAACCAAGCAAGTGTAGAGACTCATGATAACATTTGTTTATTAGATCACAGCAATCGCAATATTGTCCACAATAATCGCAATATGACTTTTTCTTGGGACTTGAAGAGCAGAGAGCAGACATGCAAACACTGTCAGAAACATTGTATGTTGGCTCATTGTATCTGGATACACAGATCCGACTTGAACACTTGCCCAAATCAGATTTGTGGCAGTGCGGACACACCCCCAAATCAGATTTGGGAAACCAATCAAGATAATGATGATTAATGACTTTAGCAGCAAATCAGATTTGCCTGTAATGTGAACATGGTCTGGGTCAGACGGCTGATATTTCGGGGTTTCACGTTGGAGAGGAGGCGTCCGCTCCAAGACTTTTGCTTCAGTCGTTGTTTCCAGTCTGACAATGTCTCATATGTATCTATCTGTTTCATAGAGATTCGCCAAAATGTCATCTGGACCTAAAACACCTTGATCACCCATCATCCAACTCCATTCTCATGTCAACAGTGACGGCACCGCACGCAAGCGGAAGTCTTGGCACGGACGTCCGCTCTACAATGGAAACCCAGAAATATCAGCTGTCTGTCCCAGAGTCAGACTGATAGACTCTGGGTGCCCAGATTTCTCATTCAGTGACTCAAGTGCATTTCATTTCCCTTGACTATGGCCTGAGACAAACAATGCTTCTATTACAAATAGTATAATATTAATATAGTTACGAAATACTATACTCAACATTTCCAGGTTTCTACAGTGGTTCCTCTTCACTGGATGTGTATGATGGCCGCTACCTGGCCCACAGCGAGACGGTCATTGTGGTTTCTATGAACTACCGGATCGGTGCCTTCGGCTTCCTGGCTCTGCACGGCTCCTCTGAGGCTCCCGGTAACGTGGGTCTCCTGGACCAGCGGCTGGCGCTGCAGTGGGTCCAGGACAACATCCATTTCTTCGGCGGGAACCCCAAACAGGTAAGGCTGGGAACACACCAACCCACTTTAAAAAATGATCTTAACCGATTTGGAAAACACATTGTATCACACACAGCGATGGATTTCACAGACTGTTTTGCCTCAATCATGCTCACACTAGACAGGATTCCTTCCGACACAGGTCTGGAAAGTCTGCAAAAGCATTCAAATTGAATTTGATCATTATCACAACATTGTCATCTGAACGTGAATCGAAAGGTCTAAACGGATCCTGATCCTAGATTTCGGCTCAGTATTCAACACCGTCACCCCAAAGCTTTTGACGAGGAGAGCGAGCGATGTTCCTACTGTGTCAACCTGTGCCACTCTTTATGTAGTAGTCTGCTGAGCTGTTAAGTCGGGGTGCCAGTCAGTGTTAAGGTGCTCTTATGCTCGAGCAAAGCTCCGTGGGGGTGGGGCCCCGCGAGTCTCCGTGAGTCACCGTGCAGACCTCGCGCTGGGGCAGATGCCATTATACTCAGAAAGTGATCAGCATGTATTGTGTGCATTGTACAATGGTGAAAACAGCCCGTGAAAAGTCGCAATGAAACGCTGTGCAGTACTGAGTGCGCTTTCACTCTCAAACGACCGCACATCAGCACATGAAGGACTCACCAAACTTGTTTTTACTGAAAGCCGTTTTTACTACTCAGCCCTGATAGCCTACTACTCTGTGCTGCTTTTAATCTCTCTCAATAATGCTCTCAACACAACACATTTACTTGGTGAAATGACTAAAAACGAACAGTTGCAAATCTAAGTTTATAGCCTACCACATGGGTCAAGAAATGTGGCGAAAACACAGCTCAGTGTTCAGGGCTCAATGGTTTAAATGCGGCCATGTTTGGAGAGAAGCTCGCGCTGTTAGAAAAAAAGTCAGGCGCAACGCGAGCGGCCGCTGGAGCTAGTGAATAACCACGGCCAACAAATTTACGTAATTTGACGCGCCCGCCCCTCGCTCCACCCCCGCGCCCTTCACGGCAGGGTGAGCATAATTCAGCCTTTAGGCCCAATCCCAATTCTTTTCTTAACCCTCAAGCTCAACCCTCAATCTTAGTAGCCCTCAAAACTAAGTGTTAAGGGCTATCTTGCGACTTTAAAATGGGACAGCCCTTAAAGGCAGATACGTCTTCAGACTGTGGGGGGCAGCGTAGTCTGACAACATACTTTCTTGATGTCAATCCCTTTACTACACAAATACAGTGCAAGCAAAAAGCACACAACACAGCAAAGATCAATAGTCAGTGATAGCGCAAAATTCAAACACAGCAATTCAATATACAGTTTCACCCAAACCCACCATCAATTTCTCAGTCTCTTACAGTGCAAACACACCCGACGCTGAAGCACCGCGAATAGCCGTGAAGCACCTGGAAGCGCAGCCAGTTTCCTTTCGGCGCTGTCGCGTTAACAGATTGGACCGTTCAGACCGGAGGCACCCGTGTACAACCTGCAACGGAGGTTTCGCCATCTGATCTGTTTTTTTGTGTGTGTCAAGCCAGGCAGGAAGACGGTACAAGTTGTGAGCAAAAGAGAGGTGGTGTGAATGGCCAGGCTCCTGCTCCAGCTGAATTTATGCTTGCTGGCACTTTTGGAGCTGCTGTGTTTGCAGTGTCAGTCTTATGTCTGTGTCGCTATGTACTACAAAGTTCTCAGCCAGTTGACAACCTCCACAGGTTAGGTACTTGGTGCATTTGAGCTCCCCAAGTAGAGTGATACCTCTCATGTTGCAGCTGTGTAGCCCGGCGTTACCTCCTGTCCTCCAGAGCAGACGAGGCAGGCCGGGAATAGTCGGTTGGGGCGATGAGCGGTGGGGTTTGGTGGATAATGGCGTGATGAATGGAGATGCTGCATCTGGTCTGTAGGGACGGGCTGCCTAGCAAACGACGGACCGTTTGGACGCGCTGCCAGGTGTAGGCAGGCCAGTGACGGACACGGACAGTCTAAGCTCTTCTCATTCATTTGTCTAGGCCTAGGGTGGGGGTGGGTGTGTGTGTGAGAGAGAGAGATAGGGGGTGCATCCTTAAAGGCACAGATCACCACAAGCTCAAGGTAGCCATCTTGCTTTAATAATTCAACATACACATCCTTGATCCGTGGTCATTGCTGTTGTGTTTTTTTGCGGTGTACTTCACATCCTTCACTTGTCAATCAAACAGCATGGCCGGTACTTTTCCTTGGATCTTCTGTTGAGGAAATTGGCTGTGCAGCATTTTGTTTGCTGTATTTTATTGATTGGGATCATTTTTTATGCTCTGTTCTTTCTTTTCCTGTTCAGCCATGGTGGCTATCACTGCTGCTCATGCTAAATGTAGTGCTGTGTGCCAGGGAAGACCTACTGTAAACGACATAACGTAAAACACTCCCCATGTGCCAGGGAAGACCTACCTGATACAAGCCGTTTAGAAAAGCAAATGTAAAAGCTTTCATGAAACGAGTATAGGTTGTGTTGTGTTGTGTTGCGTTGCGTTGCGGTGTGTTGTGTTGTGTTGTTTTGTGTTGTGTCATTTGGTGACAAAATCTTCCATCTGTCTTCACCCATAAAACAGGTGACTATATTTGGTGAGAGTGCCGGTGGTGCTTCAGTCGGGTACCACCTCTTGTCCCCAGACAGCCGGCCTACCTTCACCAGGGCCATCCTCCAGAGTGGGGTCCCCAACTGCCCCTGGGCCTCCGTCAGCCCCGCCGAGGGCCGCAGACGCGCCACCCTGCTAGGCAAGCTGGTCGGCTGCAACGGGGGTAACGACACAGAGCTGGTGGATTGTCTTCGCAGTAAATCTCCACAGGATCTCATTGACCAGGAGTGGCAGGTAATGCAGACTCAGGAGTCGGCCAATTCAAGTCATCCTCTTTTAGGCCATGATGCACATTGCAAAGTCAATTTCAAATGCAAATGCAGTTTGTTTTTTTGTTTTTTTGGGGGGGAAGGGGGGCTCTATCTGTATTTTACCGAAACTATGCCTCATTAGAGAATCCATACACAAAGTTTTAGCATTTTTTACCTATTCAAAAACCCTGCACATGTCACTACATCATGTACATTGCAAAGCAACAGTGTTATGACACCTACTGGTTGTACTCGAGCAACCTGGTTGACGGGTCATTCTATGAGAAGCTCCGGTTGTATCTACAAGTGGTCTCGTGCAGCAACAGATTTTTGAATAGGTGGGAAAGGCAATACATGAATGCATGAAATCATGTACAGTATTTGTGTTGCTTTGCATTTCATAACATTACATGGTTTCAATGAGCTCATGGACTTCTGGTGACTTGTTGATCGTGTTGTTTTCACAATTCTGATTCACTGCAGTCAATTCATGTGGATTCTGTGTTTGATTTCTCGTTTTCATTCATGTGTGACTTTGATAGGTTATCTGACACATGTCTTGTTCATTGCACAATAACTCAGATGACCTCCATGGTCAATGTCTGGCTTGTTGTGGTCTTCTGAGCAGGTCCTGCCGTGGACGGCCCTCTTCCGTTTTGCGTTTGTTCCCGTTGTGGATGGGGTGGTTCTGCCCGACACACCTGAGGCCATGCTGAACTCAGGCAACTTCAAGGACACCCAGATCCTCCTGGGGGTCAACCAGGACGAGGGCTCCTACTTCCTGCTGTACGGATCACCGGGCTTCAGCAAAGACAACGAGAGCCTCATCTCCAGAGAGGACTTCCTGGAAGGTAAACGGCCACTCAGCTCAAACCAATGGTGCCCAAATACCTATTCAATACAAGTCCTGTTACTTTGCTGACATTTTACTTAGGTAGAAGTAGACTTGCTGGTGTAAAGATCTACTTGAGTAAAAGTAAAGGGTAGATTAGGTCAAGTTACTTTACTTCATAAGTTTACTACTTTCCTAATTTAGAGTACAGCAGGAATGAGACCGAAAGACCTGGATGCTAGCACTTCCGGTTGCCTCGTCTCAAAGTCGATGGGGTTTTTGTATGGGGATTTTGGTTAAATGCTTGAAATAAGGTCGGTGGTTAACAAAAGTTTATGAAACGGCGAACTATCTGGTCAGCAAGATAAGCTTCACAAATGAGGACCACTTTTATTATTTTCGAAGCGTAAATGGGATTTTTTTTAAATCACGATTTTCAGAAAAAGCCCTGAAAGTTGGTGAACTTGGTTTGCCCTGAACAACTACAGTAGTTTGCTAACAAATTATAAGTATTTGCGTAATATGAAAATAATAATAAATAAATATATACTGTATATATATACACACACACACACACACACACACACACACACACACACACACACACACACACACACACACACACACACACACACACACACACACAAGATATAGATGTGTGTGTTGTGTATATCATCATCAGTGGTGACGAAGTGTGTTGTAAACTCCCTTGCAGGCGTGAAGCTGAGCGTGCCCCATGCTAACGACATCGGCCTGGAGGCAGTGGTGCTGCAGTACACCGACTGGATGGACGAGAACAACGGGGTCAAGAACCGCGATGGCCTCGACGACATCGTGGGCGACCACAACGTCATCTGCCCACTGGCCCACTTCGCCCGCTCCTACGCCCAGTACAATGCCCTCAGGGCCAACATGGGAGGGGCTGGCTCTGGGGTGATGAACAGTGGAGGAAACTCACAGGGTAGGGTGTGTGCGGATGTACATGTGGATCTATATGTTTAAGTTAGCCTTGGGCGAGCCGAATATCACAATATTTCATAAATATCGTGATATTGAATATCGCACCGCCCACCCCTCGTGTGTTGCTTAGATCCAAATTGTACAAGCTTTTAAACTTATAAACCTATAATATACTAGTAGTGGGACAGTAAAAAAGAATCATTGAAATATCATAGAATCATAGAATACATAAAAAAATGTATCTTTAATTCAGTTGGTTTCCCTTTTCCACAATCAGCCCGTTTTTCTGGAAACAACAGGAATGAGCAAATTATACCAAATGGTCGTTGTTTCCTCCCATGCTTGACTAGTAAGATACAAAGCCATTAGAAGAGATGCCACTGTCACTGGATAGAACAGTGATGTCTTGCAAAGGCAAACAAGACTAAATAATATTGTTACCACTGGCTGGAAAAAGACAGGGTAGTCTGGTAAACCAAAGAATTTAGCAGGCATTTTAATTGGTTTTTAATTTTTGTTTTCAATTCAGTTTAGTTTCAGTTAGCTAGAGTGGATGTGCTTGTGAGTATTCATTCGTTTTAGTTTTTAGTTGTATAATATGGGGGTATTTGTTAGGGGCAGATTTAAGAAGTTAAGTTCAGAATAGGTATTACACAGACACAACACTTTGTGAAGGCAGTTGACTCGGTCATGTAGAGACGTCCCACTCTCAATAAACATGTGCCAGTGCCTCCTCAGGCTCATTGTGCTCACAAATCTGACCAAATTGACAAAGACTAAAACTAAAGACATTTTTGGCATCTTTTTATTTTATTTTAGTTTAGTTAGTTTTGTAAGTAGACAATATAAATTTGTTTCAGTTCGTTTTCTCCCCACCCCCCAAGTCTAGTTTTTGTTTTTATTTCAGTTAACTAAAATGTGTTTTCACAGCTAGTTTTAGAGTTTTAGTTTAGTTTTTAACTATAATAACATTTATCTGTTTGGAGGGTGGTCATTTCAGAACCTGACTGCAGACAAAAAAATAAGCTCTCCTCCTCTCCTCCTGCTCCTATCCCCCCCCCCCCCCCCCCCCCCCCCCCACACACACACACACTCCCCTCCCCTCCAGGCGGGGTCTACCTCTACCTGTTTGACCACCGGGCGTCCAACCTGGCCTGGCCCGAATGGATGGGCGTAATCCACGGCTACGAAATAGAGTTTGTCTTCGGCCTCCCGCTGGAGAAGAGGCTCAACTACACCGCCGACGAGGAGAAGCTCAGCCGGCGCATGATGAAGTATTGGGCCAACTTTGCCCGGGCTGGGTGAGGAGTCTAGAAGAAAGAAAATACATAATCAGATAAGGGAAAGAAATGACAACAAATACAAATAAATAAATAAAGAATAAACAGAAAACTTATGTATAGACTGAGGGTGATTTCACTCCAAGAATATTTGGAGAGGTTTATTTGAACTCTGGAGTTCAGTGATTTCTTCATGCATTCTTAACTGGTATGTACACCAGAGAAAGTGAGTTACGTCAGAGAGCACAGACGAATAAGACGATTCCATCATGTTCAGCTACATTTACAGGGCTGGGATGAGATATCTTTTGATGCCGCCTGGGAGCCAAAATCTCTAACCTGCCAGGATGACAGGGTACC
Organism: Poromitra crassiceps; assembly: GCF_964638095.1. Classification (NCBI taxonomy): domain Eukaryota; kingdom Metazoa; phylum Chordata; class Actinopteri; order Beryciformes; family Melamphaidae; genus Poromitra; species Poromitra crassiceps. The sequence goes on along the minus strand of NC_139628.1, from coordinate 47,602,904 downwards.
AGAAATCTGTCCAATAAACAAGCTACTTCTGAGTCCATGTGACTTTTGTTTACAAGCCCTGGTTTGCTTGGAATTGGGCCGTGTGTGGACGTCAATGAACCAAATACAAAATTCAACAAAGAATCTTCTCCGTGATGCTTCTGACCGAAGCAAACAAACAAAAGGTTAGGCTTGGGGGCGACCTGGGATATAAAGAAAAAAAGTGTAATCTCATCTAATCTATTCTTTGCAATATCTTTCCCTGTCCCCCTTCCTTCTTCCTTCCCTCACCCCCTCCCAGAAACCCCAATGTGTACCATGATGGCTCGGTGGAGAGCAGGAAGCGCTGGCCTCTGTTCACCGTCAGCGAGCAGAAGCACGTGGGCCTGAACACCGAGCCGCTGAAGATCCACAAGGGCCTGAGGAACCAGCTGTGTGCCTTCTGGAACCGCTTCCTGCCCCGCCTCCTCAACATCACTGGTAACCACGACAACACTGTCCACTGCTTCCACTCGGTACAATAAACCGCTTCCTGCCCCGCCTCCTCAACATCACTGGTAACCACGACAACACTGTCCACTGCTTCCACTCGGTACAATAAACCGCTTCCTGCCCCGCCTCCTCAACATCACTGGTAACCACGACAACACTGTCCACTGCTTCCACTCGGTACAATGAACCGCTTCCTTTTGGTCTCAATCGCTAGTTTAAAATCATACTCCCGTTTAGAGTCAAATAGACTATAAAGCGGACTAGGCTTTGGAGGCGTGATTGACAGGTCGCCTGTCCAGTGATGGTGCAGCTCGCTTAGCAGGCGGCGCTGCAGCTCTGTCCGGCTCACGCCCCAAAAAACAAGATGGCGACGTTCAAAATGCCAAAATCGAGGCTTCAAAACAGGAGTCCACAAACCAGTGGGTGAAGTCACTGTGGCTATGTTCATATTTTGATACAGTCTGTGATCTGGTGCCAATATTATCTGTGTCCAAGTGAGGCAGGTCATATAAGAGACTAATTATATATAGTTCCAAAATCAATGAAGTCATGCAAAAGATTGGTCCAAGAGCAGTATCAAAAACATCTGTTCCCTGCACCTTACATGTAACCAAATAAGGTTATTGGATCCTGTTTGAGCAGGTATTTAACGGGTTGCTGCATTCAGATGGATTATCAGAGGGAGGGGAGAATGTGAGGGAAGCAGCCACAGCTTCATGGTGCTTCAGAGCAGTGAACTATAAAAAGACTGGAGAGGCTGAGAGGGGGGAGGCTGGCAGGGAGAGATGGAGAGGCTGAGAGGGGGGAGGTTGGCAGGGAGAGATGGAGAGGCTGAGAGGGGGGAGGCTGGCAGGGAGAGATGGAGAGGCTGAGAGGGGGGAGGTTGGCAGGGAGAGATGGAGAGGCTGAGAGGGGGGAGGCTGGCAGGGAGAGATGGAGAGGCTGAGAGGGGGGAGGCTGGCAGGGAGAGATGGAGAGGCTGAGAGGGGGGAGGCTGGCAGGGAGAGATGGAGAGGTTGAGAGGGGGGAGGTTGGCAGGGAGAGATGGAGAGGCTGAGAGGGGGGAGGCTGGCAGGGATAGATGGAGAGGCTGAGAGGGGGGAGGCTGGCAGGGAGAGATGGAGAGGCTGAGAGGGGGGAGGCTGGCAGGGAGAGATGGAGAGGCTGAGAGGGGGAGGCTGGCAGGGTGAGATGGAGCAAAGTTAGCAAAGGAAAGTTGAGCATGGGCAGTCATGCAGTCACACACACACACACGCACACAGTGTCCAGCAGCTCAGAACCATTGAGATAAGAACATCCACTAAGCTAAGCTAGCTTTGTCCTGAGTTCAGACAGATGAGTTAAGTTGTTTCTAGTCAAGTTGTCCTTATTTAAATTTTCCCCACTTCAAACACACGTCGTGTTTGTCGTCACAGTGTTTACAAAACTACACTAGCCTAGCCGCGATTGTCGTACTGGACCACAATGCATTGCGCTGGCAAGCGATTTTTACCCCACCCCACCTAAACTGGACACAAAGATACATTCAACAGAACATTACAATCACAGAAGACAACATTCAACGCCCATAAACGTACATTTGGTCTGATATTTAGTTGTATGATCGACGGGTGCACAAAAGAATGGGGAATTGCACCAGGAAGAGGGTGTGACTTGGGCACTGCATTTGGCCCATGTTTCCATAGCGATGTCTTAGTTGTAAATTTCACATAATCGTCTCTGTCACAGTCTACGTTTAATGCTTAACTAACTGCTCTTCTCTTTCTCTCTCTCTCTCTCTCTCTCTCTCTCCCCATCTCTCTATGTCTCTCTGCTTGTGTCTCTCTCCCTCCCCCCCCCTAGACAACATAGACGAGGCGGAGCGGCAGTGGAAGGTGGAGTTTCACCGCTGGTCCTCCTACATGATGCACTGGAAGAGCCAGTTCGACCACTACAGCAAGCAGGAGCGCTGCACTGACCTCTGAGGGAGAGAGACATAGAGACACAACGGAGAGAGAGAGAAGGGGGGTGGGGATGGGGAGGGGCAGAGAAAAGAAGCTATGACCATTTTCCTCCATAGTCCCTCAGTGAAGTCCAACTTCTTTAAAATGATGTTTTAACTATTCTGTTTCACTACACACACAAACACAGGCACTGCTGTTACTTATTTATATTATTTATATGCTATTTATTTATTTGTGTGTGTGTGTGCGTGTGTGCGTGCGTGCGTGCGTGCGTGTGCGTGGGTGCGTGTGTTTGTCAATGACTTTGACCATACTCCGCTGCTGTAGTCTCTGTGGTAGTTCAGGGTTATGGAGGGGACTGGTCATCAACATGGAGGAATATTACAAATAATAGGTCGAAGGTGTGTCATTACCTCTGAAGTGTGTGTGTGTGTGTGTGTGTGTCTCATAAACTCAACAGGGACGGGTTTTTGTTTGTTTTTTATCTGACTCAACGCTGTCGTTCATTTCCTGTGGGCCTCACTGTTCCTGAGCCTTTTAGTCCCATTCACATCCCTGCTTGGGCAATATCCAAAATCGAATATCAAATCGAAATATCGCGATATACGTTGTTATCGCTTGAATTAAGGAGCTACATTTTTGTTTTATTACTATCCTACCACTGTTCGATATAGCAGGAAATATCACGATATTGAAGAATTATGACAATATTTGATCGACTATCGGCCCAAACCTACTGTTAACTGCTGTAATCAAATATGCATCTTTGACCTTTTGAAGACCACTAAACCAACCAGCTGCTGTGTACGTCTGTGTCATTTGGTGAAGCCACAAGCCGGGTTTCCATCCATGTCTGATGTGAGAAATAGGACGTGTCCAAATCAAAAGGCCACATGGGAATGGCAAAATTCAATCATGTTTCCTCAGTATTGGGGGGGGGGGGGAAGGGGGGCGGGCTTTATGCTAGGTTGACATTATAGTTGCTGAAGAAATGTAATAATTACCTATGGAAACACATTCATCAAATAAATAAGGATGTAGGCTGGCCAATAGTTTAATTTCATTGCAGTTAGTCTCGTTTGGTCCACTATCGTCTCCAGAAATGTTAAGATGAATTACTGTAGTTGTAATCAAAATTAATCATTTCAAGAAAGATGGATGTTTTTCAATGTTCAACCCAGCTGATGGAAACGCACTTAATTCACATTTTATTTCTTGCGACTTTTCAAAAAAATTGTTAATCTAACGTACGGTACAACAAGGACCCAACTAAAACTCAACTTATCCTGTGTCCTTTTTACGTGTGTGTGTTATGTGTGTGTTTCAGTCCCAACCCATTGGTCAGACATAGGAATTGTGAGCCATTATTCTGTATAACTGCACTGAAAATCACACAAACAAACTGTTTGCGTGCGTGCGCGTGTATTGTAGCTAGCTAGCGGTGTGTGATCTTCACTTTTCTTTCATGTGCAACTGCAATGGATTTCATTGTTGTTTTTCTGATTTTGTTAGTGTACATGTGTGTGACCCCTCCCTTCTCATTCATTCCAGCCACTGTAGCTTTTTCACTCTGTTCTGTCCTCTCTTCTCTGTCTCCATCCTCGTATTCCATCTTACTAAATATTATGATTGGATATCTCCAAGATTCTCTATATAGAATACAGACCATTTCTGATGCATTTTGCAGAGAGAACCCTCTCTCTGCTGGCAGACTAGAGACAGGGAGCACGCAGGCTAGCTTGGCCAGTTGGGCCCGCTCTGGATAGATTGATCTAAAATCCCTGATGAGGACGCAGGCCTGATGAGGCCATTGTCTCTGATGAGGACTCAGGCCTGATGAGGCCATTGTCTCTGATGAGGACTCAGGCCTGATGAGGCCATTGTCTCTGATGAGGACTCAGGCCTGATGAGGCCATTGTCTCTGATGAGGACTCAGGCCTGATGAGGCCATTGTCTCTGATGAGGACGCAGGCCTGATGAGGCCATTGTCTCTGATGAGGACACAGGCCTGATGAGGACGCAGGACTGATGAGGCCATTGTCTCTGATGAGGACACAGGCCTGATGAGGACACAGGCCTGATGAGGACATAGGCCTGATGAGGCCATAGGCCTGATGAGGACATAGGCCTGATGAGGCCATTGTCTCTGATGAGGACACAGGCCTGATGAGGACATAGGCCTGATGAGGACATAGGCCTGATGAGGACATAGGCCTGATGAGGCCATAGGCCTGATGAGGACACAGGCCTGATGAGGCCATTGTCTCTGATGCGGACACAGGCCTGATGAGGCCATTGTCTCTGATGCGGACACAGGCCTGATGAGGCCATTGTCTCTGATGAGGACGCAGGCAGTTGAGTAATGCATCTATAACAGCGGGGGGCTGTCGTGACAGCGAGGGCATCTCGCTGCGTGCTTGTGGGCGTGGCATGTTGGATATGAGAGGGGCTGAGGCTGCGTTGACTCTTCATCACAGTAATTTCTTGGCCTAAATAACCAATAATGGTCCGGAAAATACATTTTAGCCTATTTTAATAAAATTACTTTATGACCAGGGAGATTTAAATGTGTCAGACTCACTAGATAATGGAAACCCTGTCATATTCTGAGTTTGGTTGATATGCGCCATATCTGGTCTCTCCACTCCCTCCATCCTCCTTCTCCCCATCTCTCAAACACTGCATCACTCCTCCTCCATCTCCCCCCCCCCCCCCCCTCTCTCTCTCTCTCTCTCTCTCTGGTTTCTCGTTAGTCTAATGGAGGCAGAGTAATCCACTCAGCAGCGGCGTGATGTGACAGAGCGCTGGCTCAGCTCGGGCCGGGGGGGAGGAGAGAGGGGTGAGCCAGACGGAGAGGTGGAGATCTGAGGGAGAGATGAAAGGACAGAGATACACTGTTATGTAACCCTGTGTGTGTGTGTGTGCGTGTGTGTGTGCATGCATGTGTGCGTGCCGTGTCTCATGATCAAATGAACCACAGCTTATACACATATAAGGGATGTAACAACTGTCTCTCAAAAATGAGTCCAAAAATTGAATAAACCCAATGCCAATTGATGTAATAATGAATTATAATGTCAGCTATTCTATTTTGTTTTTTCCCAAATTATACAACATTTCAAGGGAACCCACTTGAATTTAAAAAGGGAAATGTTAAAGATATTTGATATCTCAGGAAATATTCTCAAAACATGGCAATATTTCATTTATTTTCACTTTATTTTGATCCTTGTGCCGATTTAGGGGTCCTTGAGGTGAAAAGTTGGTGAAGCACTGAGCTAGATAGTTTGCCTTGTGTTGCTTGTTTTATAGAAGTTGAGGGCTGCCGCTAGAGTAGGATAGGCTGTAGAATAGTTTGTCTTGCTAAAAGCTGCTCTTGTTGTCTTTCTTTCTTTCTCTCTCTCTTCTCCCTCTCCTGTCATGCGTGTTTTATATAAGTTGTTCAGTTTCTGTTTATTGGTATAGATTATTGAGCTAGATCTAGCTAGACTATTTTCCATGAAGCCCTTTGAGACTTGCCTGTGGATTAGTTCAGTTTTGTTCTCTTGGGTGACACCTGTGGTGATGAGTGGTAATTGCAGGTGAGATCCAAACGGTGTTGCATAATGTGACGTTAGTCAGTTTGTTCGGCCATAGTAACACCCGTAATGCTAGCAAGTAGCTTGTTATCATACTTCACACGGGAACCTACAGTAACCTACAGAGTGAATCTATAGTGTTAGCTCCGCCCACCCTGTGTCACCACAGACACCAAGTTCATAAATGCTGCAATACTAAAAATGCAAAGGCTTCCATCAATGGGCCATACGCTCAATCACCATTGTGTTAACTCACTTTCAGATACATGTAGATAGTGACTTAACAGATATTTATTTAGATGAAAATCTTTGAGATTATCACTTTAAATAGATCAACTTGACTTGATATGGCAATATTCGATACTATTGAATATTGACCCAAGCCTAGACCCAATACATTCTTACTTATAGTTTGACAGTTTATTGCATTATCACTTGTTACAAGGGACTTATGAGCTTTTCTGCCATGTCAGTTTGCTTGCGTGTGTGTGTGTGTGTGTGTGTGTGTGTGTGTGTGTGTGTGTGTAGTATGTTATCCGTTTGTGTCTTCTTCCATTTACACCCATTCTATCTGTGTGTGCCTCATGTATTTACCTGTGTCTACTTGTTTATTTTACCACTGAAAAGGAAATTATTATAATTTATTATTATTATTATTATTATTGGTCAACTTTACCAGGCATGCAAAGCTCCTATTTATGGACTGGAGTAGCGTAGTCTAGCTTTAAAAAGACATAATAAATATGAAAAAAGGGTTAAATAATGTTGAAATACTAAAGAAGGATGCATGTGTGACTGGCTGTGTGAGTGACAGCACTTCTTGTCCAATGAGAAGAACCACCCAAACCCCCCAAATCTCTCCCTTTCCCTCCAATCAAATCCATATGTGCATGTCCTGACTCCGCCCCCCTCCCCGCTGTACTCCTCCTACTTGGACTGTTATTTTCTGTAAAATAAATCTGTGTACTTTTGAATATAATGCCTATTATCACAGTAAGTATTATTCTCTGATGTTAGGTACATGTAATGTTAGCAATAACGTAAATACTTCGGTGATATTTAAATACAGTGAAAATATAATATAGTGATAAAGCGATGATGTTGGATAGAGGTTGTCATTTTAAAAGCAATATATAAATGAAAAATGAGTGCCATATATGATTTTACTAAAGGTTTTGTTTTATTTTCTGTTTTGATTGGTTTGTTGTCAGTCCTCTGCCTCATCGTTGTGTGTTCCAGTCGCTAGTACTTTAAGTGTTGAAGGCTTGTATAGCGTCTCTGTACGTCTCTATGTATCAGGAATGCCGGCTTGGTCGCTATAGCAACAGAAATAAAGACTCCCTGCTGCTTCTGTCACACAGTCTATGGTCTATCTGCAAACACACCATCACCTATTACCACACATGCTCTGTGCAAGTCCAAATCAACGATGAGCGTACTCTCATCTGCTGCATCTGCATCAGCTAAAACAGGGGTGCAAATGATATCTCTTCAAGTCAACTTGATCATCTCAGGACTTGTGGAGACTTGGATTATGCCAGGTGTGCAGTATGGAAGCATTTTTGTGTTTTTTTCTCTGTTTTTGCTCATGTTAATGGGGTAGGCTAGCTGTACCATTGACTACCATTCATTGTGCTAAGCTAGCCAGCGTTCGCTATTTTTCTAATATACGCACAGAGAAGAGAAGGGACTCCATATTCTTGTCTTACTATTGGGAAGATGTCAAACAGGTGAGTCTCCCAAAATGTTGGCCTGTTCTTTTAAGTCATTATAGTCCCACTTAGAACTACTTCAACAACACTCTTTTTGGGGGTGTACAAAATCTGTTAAAATATGAAAATATGCAGTGTGGAAGGTGGAAACTGTATGAAACTTACAATATTCCTGTGCATGAGACGTGTGTGTGCATTTAGGTCAGTGGTGTGCACGCGCGTGCGTGTGTGCAGGGACTGAAGTGCAGTATGTTGTTTCAGCCACAGGATGGCGCAGCGAGCACACAGAAAAGACAACAGCTGTGCTTTTGAAATTACAGACCAAACTAGGCACCATGGGAAAGCGAAGCACAAAAACAAAACCCAGAAACCTGAAATGTACTCAATTTGTCCATTACATAAATAATTCTGGGATTGTATTCCGTTTTTGCTATTTTAATTAATGTTAAAGTTCCTGTCTAAATGAGAAAGTAAGGAGTCAAGGTTAAGGGGTTGTTTAGAGGTTTTGATGGGATATGCTGCATTAATAATAATGCATTAATAATAATATCCCACTCAATTAATTTAATTTGAATGTCAATTAATGAAAATGTAAGGTTACTATGTTTTAAGCAGTGTTGGGAAAGTTACTTTCAAAATGTAATATAGGCTACTACATACTACTAGTTATTTTCATTTGAAAGTAATAAGTTACTTTACAATATTAGCCTACTGTCTGTGTAGAGTAACTCGTTACTTATTGCACTATACTTATGCATTACTTTCACCAAAATAACAGCAGTAAATTGCAGAATGACATCACCCCAGAACATCCCAAAGGAGAATTAGGAGAATTCTGCAACAGTGTTTTGCTGTGAAACTTAAAAAAAACTTCACCAGTCCTTCTATTGGCATGGGGGTGAGTAGGCTAGCTATCTGATAATGACTGAATTTTCATTTTTGGGTTAACTTATCCTTTAATGGAGTGTGTGTGTGTGTGTGGGGGGGGGGGGGGTGTCTCCCATCTATGGTGTCTCCTACATGTAACAACTTGTTGCCATGTCACTTCTCTAATAGCCTACTTGAGGAAAATAAACTCCAGAGAGAATGTACAATTTCTAAAAACGTCATTGCCTGAAGTGTAGGCCTACTTGTGTCATAACCTCCTAATGGCCAGAGTAAACTTTATCCAATCACCATAATGCCTCCCAGCCATTTGAATCTGTACAGAACCAGTGAAATAAGATACTATGGAGGTTTCCCTACTTTTCTCCAGTGCATCTCCTGCCTATGTCAAGTGCCACAGCTAGGCCCAATGATACCGGAAGATAAACGATTCAACTTCGAAATAAAAGCACGAATCTATATTTCCACTTACCCTTTATTTTTTATTTTGCAGCAGAACCAACCAAATCCCTTTATCACTGACATAAAATGAAAAATATATACAGGCTATTTATTAAGGTTAGTAAGTTAGGTTTTTAATAATCAAACTTTACGACTAGCTTGTCAACAAAGCTTTTATTTTTGAAAGTTTCGATCGGAAGCATTACGGTTTTTTGTTTTTTTTACAACTTTTACAACCCGTTACTCTCCGTCTCCGCCGTGAAGTGAAATTCCTGAAGTTGGAGGCTTTTGTTGGACTATTTGTACCAAAAACATGTGCTTTTACTGCATGCTGATAGCGGACTGACCGGCACACTGTGTTAAGACATGTTACAGACGGAAACGAAGCAGAGTTTGAAGTGAGCGACTCTTCTTGTGGACAGAAAGTCGTTAAAGTGTGGTAAAGGAGGGGGTGAAACTTCTGATGGGAAGGAAGGGAACAAGGAGAGACTAGGAGGAGCTGAAGACGCAAAGCTATGTGGCAAATCTGTCCTCTGCATCTCTGACAACAACACCCACACATTTCCATTTATATTTTTGGTAAGTTAACGTTATTGTAACTTTCACAACAGATCAATGTTGGGTATAATGAATGCATTTAGATATTTCTATGGGCCCCAGGTTTGAAACGGTTTGAAACATAATCAAAGCTAACGTTACGACCATTACTTGGTTTCGCGTTCCTTTTCTTTCTATTGTTTTCTAAGTTGTATAACGTTAGTTACATACGATACCCTATAACGTTACAGGGTTCCCACTTCCCATGGTCATGGAGCTTCAAAATCTCATTTTCCAGGCCTGGAAAAGTTATGGAATTTGTGAAATCCTTGATGGTATTGGGAAAGCTACTATTACTGCCCCTATATATATATATATATATATATATATATATATATATATATATATATATATATATATATATATATATATATAGATGGATATTTTTCCATTTGCCACCAAAGTCGTCAGACAGTTCATTCTGAGGACAGCAAATGATGGAACTCAAATTCCAACGGCCGTGACAGCACTGTGTTTACTGATCACAGACAGCTTGGTATATTAGAGCAGTCCACAAACAGCACAGCTATCTATGAGTGTGCCCAATGCAAACATGTTACAAATCATTGACCAGATGTATTCTTCCCTCAGTCCCTGTATAAGGAAATTAATTAAGAAAGGGTAAAGGTCTCTCTCTCTCTTACTGCCTCTCCAATAACGCCTGGTTTATAACTACAAGGTGATCTAAAATCCCCACACACAGAACTAGAATAAGAAAGCCTTTTCTTACTCAAGATCTCCAGAGAGATAGTGACAAACACTTCACCCATCAGGTGGGTGAAGAGCAGCGGGCATGGTGGGTCACCAGATCCGAGCCCCGCGGCTCACCTGTCAGGATCATCATCATCATCAGAGTACTAAATTCAGATTGATGAAGAAGATGAGAATTGATTCTGGCTGAGTGATGTTATACACTTTGCATATTATCACGGTATCACCCTCTCTTGTAGTAAACTCTTAGTTACCACGGGCAGCACTGACGCTTCACATCATACATTCATAAATTTGTCATTTGTCTTGTTTATCATAGTTTTACAAATACTGCACACAGAAACCTGATGATGTGAAAAGTGTAACCCTCAGACCCTTAATCATTCACTTAAATACATACACACAATACTTATTTCATGAGCACATCACAGTCTTTTGAACTCTGTGCACCATTTGATCTCACATCTCCAAACAGAAATCCTAATCTATTAGGAACTGTCCTGAATGTCCTGCCATGTCAGTAATGTAGCTGTCTCATCATCATCATCACACATGTATGTAATCTGTTTACCACAGCTTACTGTACTGTACAATGCCTCTGTATCATCAGCGCTACCTTATCTATTATGATGTCAGTTCTCTGTGCGTCATTGCACCATGTCAAGTACTGTATCAATCTCTTCCTCTTCAAAGAAATTGTATCCATCCATGCACCCTTGATGGTTGTTACATCTCTTCCTCTCATGTAATCATATTCAATATTCAAGGAGTTTTACTTTCGTTATTTTTACATCACCTGTGCTCTGTTGCTTCCAGCCGTCCAGGACGAGTGACAGCCACTAGAGATGGAGGGAGAGAAGGAGAGAGAGAGGGAGCAGGGGGACGAGAAGGAGAGCAACGAGGCTGAGGAGGAGAGGAGGAGCGATGATGATGATGCTGAGGATGAAGAGGAGGCGCTGGAGGAAGAGGAGGACGCGGAGGGCGCGGCACTGGTGTGGCAGGAGAGCTACGGCCAGGACGACCTGGGCCTTCCCATCATGCACTGGGAGGCGCTGAGCCTGCGCATCGCCGAGCTGGAGAAGCAGGAAGAGGAGAGGAGAGAGAAGAAGGCTAAGGTCAGAGGTCATGTGCTGCATCATTGGGGGTAGGGGGACAGCATGATCCTCTAATCAACGAACTGGCGTGCTCAACCCGACGTTTTAAAGATAGTTACTGGGTGCCGATCCAAACATCTCAAAAATTAAATCAAAAACAGCACTCTCAGATATCTGTAAAGTGTAAACTTTTAATACGCACAGCAGCAAATATACAACGAACGTTTCAGCCTCACAGGCTTTCCTCAGCGTTGCAACAAACAGTGGGTGTGACCCATATAAGTAGGAGCCAGGACCATGCTGATTCAAACCAGCTGTGGAAAATGCATGCATCAATCAATCAATCAATCTTCAACATATCTAGAGCAAACAGAGTGGTCAAGAACCTACATAACAAATAAATAAGATGACCGCACAGCTGATCAGAATACATCAACATGACTGATTAAATCACTCACAGATCCTAAAAGAAATAAATCTGTGAACAAAATAAATGTAAAAAAATAGATAAATATGGACAATTGTAGATATATACAAGTCTCAATCTGTATAAATGGTATCTGTCACAATGATATAAAAAAATACCAGAAGCATATTAGAAGTAGCCTATAAGAAAAATGAGAAGAATTTAAGGAAACTCCTCAGTCTCGAACTGCATGACAGGAGCAGAAAACCCATCTCAAAATGTGTAAGCATGACCAATCACATATCAAAACACACATCAAAACAAGGGATCAAAACCATTTACAAGAAACAAGAGAGCAATAATTCTTCATTTAAACCCTTAGGATGCTCAGTCTGTAAGTGGTGAATCCAATATGCTTCTCTCTGGAGAAGTTTTCTCTCCCTGTCTCCTCCTCTCAGAAGTGGCCCCACTGACTCAATCCCCATAAAACGTAAGCTACAAACGCCATGGTCATATTTATTAAAATGTTTGGCAACCGGAGATTTCTCGTCACCCCTTCTGATGCTGCTCTTATGTTCGGAAATTCTAATTCTCAGTTGTCTTTTTGTTTTCCCAACATAGTACAAACCACACGGGCATTTTAAAAGGTAGACAACATGAGTGGACCGACATGTGATTCTATCTTTGACCATCATCGATTTCCCCGTATGGGGATGTGAGAATTGATTACCTTTAATCATGGCGTTGCAGCTTACACAATTCAAACACGGAAAATTACCTGGGGGAAGAGAATTTAAAAAATGTGTGGGTTTCACATAAAGATCGGTCTTTACAAGCTTGTCATTCACATTTTTTTGTCGCTTAGTGGCGAATATAGGATACTTGACAAACTCGCGACCCACAACGGGATCACTGGACAATATATGCCAATGTTTTCTAATGACATTCTTAACCGACTGGGAGATCGGAGAAAACGTTGTGGATAAAACAAGGGGCTGCTGTTTGAGAGGAGGAGGGTTGGGTTTCAAGAGACTCTCCCTATCTTTATCGCGGACCTTGGACATACAATCATTAAGCAGTTTTTGATCATAACCCTTTTCTAAAAAACGGGTGCACATGGCATCAGCCTGTCTCTCAAATTCATCACCAGAGCTACATATCCTTTTAATTCTTAGCAACTGACTGTAAGGTAAACTCTTTTTTAGGCTATGTGGATGATAGCTCGAAAAATGTAAATAATTGTTCCTATCTGTTTTTTTTCTAAAGACGGTCGTGTGTATTAGTTCAGATTTATTTACCCTTACATCCAAAAAAGGCACAGTTTCTCTGCTTGCCTCCAGAGTGAAAGAGATGGTGGGGACTCTAGAATTTAGATGTAACTTAAACAATTCTAGTTCCTCTGCTGTACCTGTGAACACGAAAAACAGATCGTCGATATATCTAAACCAGCATTTGATAAGAGACAAATATGGATTATTTTTGTACACATGATCTTCCTCAAACTTCCCCATAAACAGGTTTGCATAATTAGGGCTAAATGGACTACCCATCGAGACGCCCTGTCTCTGTAAATAAAAGTCATTGTTAAATCTGAAATAATTCTTAGTAAGGACAAGTTCAGACAATTTAGATAACAATTCAGTGGAAGGAAGTTGTGTTGACCTAGAATTCAGATAATACTGTAGAGCCTCCAAACCCTCTTTATGGGGCACATTGGTATATAAGCTCGCCACGTCCATCGTGCACAGCCAATCGGAGTCACTGATCCCACCCACAGATGTTAACTTTCTCAAAAAATCAGAGGTGTCTCGTACATAAGAGGGTAACTGAGTTACCAAAGCTTTAATATGACAATCTATAAATTGGGAGATGGGCTCAGTCAGGGACCCAATCCCGGACACTATGGGGCGCCCTGGGACCGGTTCCTGACAGCTCTTGTGGATTTTCGGTAAGGTGTAAAATATTGGACGTATTGGATGCACTTGAGACAAAAACTTATATTCATCCTGTGATATATATTGATTACTTGCTGCCCAGTCTAAAATGTTACTAATTTCACCAGAAAATACCAGAGTAGGATCATAACTTAAAGGTATGTAAAAGTCCGCATTACTTAACTGATTCATAATCTCAGTGCAATAAGAGTCCCTGTTTTGCAGTACAACTGCACCCCCTTTGTCAGCTTTACGTATTACAACAGAATCATCTTTAGACAGATTATAAAGTGCTCGTCTCTCCTGTGGGGATAGGTTAGAGTGACATTTATTGACATCAGACGATGAGACAAGAAGAGAAACATCATTATCCACAAGTCGACAAAATGTAAGTACAGAGGCATTAGTCACTGGGGGAACAAAAGAACTCCTAGGTTTAAACTTTTTGCCAGTACAAAGCTCGGTCGCTTCTACCTCGCCGTGGTGCTCCGAGCTCATCTCAGGAGAGTCGTGTCCCAGAGCGTTATGGGGAGAGTTACTTTGTCCAATGTCTCTACAGAAAAATGTCTTTAATTTAAGTATACGGAAAAACTTGAACAGTTCAATCTTAGTAGTAAATCCATCAGCCTCTTTCGAAGGCACAAAGGACAGGCCCTTGGATAGCACAGAAGTCTCAAAGTCATCAAGCTGCCTTTTTGACAAATTAATTATATTGGAGGTCTTCCCCTCAATAGGTACCTGTCTGTGCCGCCTGCCGCCCCGCCGTGTTGGTTTCCTCTTGTAGCCGTCTTGGTACGGCCGGTGCGTTGCGTTGTCTCTAAAAAACGAGCCTGCCTGGACGTTGCTGTGGATTCATTCCCGGACGGGCCGGTCCCATCTGAAGACGGTCCACTGGATGACCGATCGTATCTCCTGCGTGGACAGCATGATCCTCCCACGTGCTACGTCCCGCCGGTGACATCCTCGCTGTCAGGTGAACAGTAGCGGCTGGCGACTGCACATGTATCGGAGGAAACATGTGCTAGTCTACAACTGTCCCCAAATCAGCAGAGGGGGTGGAGCAATCACTGGGACAGCAGGGGGAATTGGCCAAGTACAATGGTGGAGAAAATGGAGAGAAAACTTGATCAAAACAAATGGCAGGTGATTGGATGAACCAACTGTCTATCACGGGCTTGCTTCTTTTTGAGTATTCAAATCCAGCCCTGTCAGATCCACTAACATTGAATCCATACATAAAACAGCTTTTAGAACAACTAGAAAAACTAGAAATTGAGCATCCTAAACCCTAACTCTAACTTCTTGCATCTTTTAATGCTATGGTTTGTATGGCTTTCTGTTAGAGTGGTGTTTCTCTGGAGCGAGGCAGAGCTCCGGTCAGCTGGAGAGAAGAACGAGGGAGGAGAAGAGAGAGCTGGGGGGATGGAGACGATGACTGCAACAGCCATGTGATGGCACTCACATCCCGGTAAAACGGCAGCGCTTCACTCTTACCTAGGAAACTGTTATAACAGAGGGCATAGACATCAGTTATGAAACTGTTATAACAGAGGGCATAGACATCAGTTATGAAACTGTTATAAGAGAGGACATGGACATCAGTTATGAAACTGTTATAACAGAGGGCATAGACATCAGTTATGAAACTGTTATAACAGAGGGCATAGACATCAGTTATGAAACGGTTATAACAGAAGACATGGACATCAGTTATGAAACTGTTATTACAGAGGGCATAGACATCAGTTATGAAACGGTTATAACAGAGGACATGGACATCAGTTATGAAACTGTTATTACAGAGGGCACAGACATCAGTTATGAAACTGTTATAACAGAGGACATGGACATCAGTTATGAAACTGTTATTACAGAGGGCATGGGCATGAGGACCACTTGTATGACTTTTGAAGCTTTTTCTGAAAATGGCATCTAAAGAAAAGGCACTTAGGCTTCTAAAATCATAAAAGTGGTCCTCATTTGTGAAGATTATCTTGCTGAACTCGCTGTTTCATAAACTTTGTTCACCACAGACTTTATTTCAGGCATTTAACCAAAATCTCCATACAAAAATCCCATTGACACACAAGAGCCGGAAGTACTAACATCCAGGTCTTGCGGACTTATTCCTGTGGTACTCTATAAGGTGAAATTAAGTCTAAAAGGGAAGTTTAAAATGGATATGATGAACACACACTTTCCAATCAGATAGAGACAACATTTTGAAAAATATTATTCAGTTAACCTAGACTGAAAACGTTTCACTGTTGTAGGTTGCGACGTCATACCGTTAGAGATTTTTGCTCTTAATTCTTTGTGAATTCTCCTGCCCTGAGGCTGTAGACTAACACAGAGTCTCTGCCTTCAGCCTTCAGACACAGATGAATCTGCAGCTTTGCTTCATCAACAACAGTGAAAGTGAGGAAGATGAGGAGAAGGAGGAAGAAAACAGCAAGAAGGTAAGTACTAACGCATGCTCTCACCCAGCCGCTTTAGGCAACTAGAATGCATACGATCTGATGAGTGAAATAGAATGCATGCAGTGTGAGACATGGTTGTGAATTAGGGCTATACAAATAAACTTGACTTGACTTGACTATTAATAATTGTATCTTTTGTCTCTATTTTATTTTTTATTTGATCTATCCATCCCTGGTGATGAAGAGAGGGACGGTCCAGGTTCCCAAGCATCCTCAGGCTCCGCCTCCCGCCAAGCCGGAGAAAACGAGAAGAGGCTTCAGGAACGCTCTGAGGAACCTGCGAGACAAGCTGAGGACGGACCACAAGCCGCAGGTAAGAGACAGACCGAGAAGACACAAGGCAACAGGACATATTAGGGGGGGGGGGGTGGCTTAAATCGGAAGCTGGTGGGATTTCGACTGAAAGTGCATTTGGGTTCAGTAGGATCATCTTCACGAATGTTAATGTTAACTTTTATGCCTTTTGAAGCGTTTTCTAAAAAACTCGTTAAAAAAATCGCATTTACGTTCCAAAAGTTATAAAAGTTATTCACGTTTGTGAAGATAAACCTTTGTTAACCACAGATTTTATTTCATGCATTTAAGTGAAATCCCATTCACTTTTCCTCTTACGAAACAGGAAGTATGGACCTTATTCGATTGACGTCACTCACCTACGGGCACGCCCACCGCCGCCATATTGTCGACATAACGCAGCAGCTCTCAAGTGACAGCCTATGTGGAGCAGCGTTTATAGGAATCTAGCCGCTGTTAGCGTTAAGCTGTGTTCACACCGAGATATTTATTTTTCGCTCTGTCACTTGATTCAACCCTTTGGAATCGCTCTGTCGCTCTGTTTAAATCGCTCATCAACAGGCACACGAATTGACGGACATGTGGGGGCTATAACGTTACGCAATGTCCACTACGAGCCACCGTCATTGTTTACAAGCTAAAGCCTATCAGCATGCTCCTAATGCGAGCTCCATACCGGTAGGACAGACTTCACTTCATGTCAGCTGTCAGCCTGTCAATGCGGTTTGTTGCCACACAATAAACCAGTGGTTTGTTCCAAGCCAGTGTGATCCTTGACTCGCTCTCACACGGCAGCCAATCAGCGTTGAACAGCGAGCGACTGATGCCAGTGTATTTTCGCTCGAGTTGGGATATTTCATCTGGGGCGACGAGCATATTTTCGCCCTATCGCTCTGTCTCTGCCGCTCGGACGCCCAGCGATTTTTCTCCCAGGCGAATATACGCTCAATCGCTCGTTTGCATTGACTTTGTATGTAAACTCAATGCCAGCGAAAAACTTTAATAGGTCGGTGTGAACGCAGCTTTACCTGTATCGTTCCAATTGTGTTCGGATGGTGACCTGCGTTAGGCATGGCTGTAGTAATGACAGCAATAAAGTCCCCGTGGTTTGTTTCTATCTCTACCGTCCTCAGACATGAAGGGAGCGAGACTGGGGATACGTCAGCAGCACAGGAGAGGTGTGTGGATAGTTAGTTGGTTGAGACAGGTGAAACTTTCTGACAGCTCCTCACAACAAAGTCTGTTCACCTCGTTTTTTTGTTTATTATTACAGGCATTAACGGCAGCATACAAATAACTGTGGGGTTTTTATTGCTGTCATTACCATCGCTATTTTGTAATGGAACAGAAACGACAATAAGGCTGTTACTAGTTGTCAGCTGCAGCGCTGTGTGCGCGCAGGACGGTATGTCAACAATATGGTGCCGTCCAGGGTTAGCGAATAAGGTCTATACTTCCAGACTCATTCCTCTATTGTTTGAATACAAGAGGCTTTTAGGTTGGTGAGCCCAGGTGAACTCACAAGTGTATTTACACAGTCGGAGATTGACTCAGGCCAAACTGAAAGTGAGGACACTCCGTCAAGTCGCCAAGTTGTGTGTGTGTGTGTAAATATTTGTTTTCTTTTTGGGTAATGCTTTATTTTCCGGGTCGATAATTTCCTCAAATTGAACTGGGAATTTGTTAGGAAGTTTCCTGAAATGAGCCATAAAATGATGTTCTAATAAAGAGTTCAATGCTAGTTGGTAATTGATAAGTTCCTTCAATTTCTTCTGTTGTTCCCAAGACAGCACCATGATCAATGATAATTGTTTAGTTATATAGACAACAAGAAAATAACTCAAATTAATTAATAAGAAATCAACAAATAACTATATTATGTAATTACCGGTATATGTTTAATGACTTCTTAGAATTGACCTCTGCCTATTATTTTTCCAATAAATAGTTTTGCAGTTCTTTCCAGGACATTCTTTTAGAAATTGACTTTATCTTATCGATTCCACCAGACTGCTTCCGTTTTCTGTAGACTATGACGTCATTTAATGGTTCTTTCCAGGAAACATCGTAAGAAATTGTCAGGTCCTTTCTAGGAAATTATTAGGAAATTGCATACTCATGCATAAGTGGCATTACCTTGCCACTTCATCAACATTAAAGCCCTAACATGTAACTTTATGCAGCAGCAACAGCGGCCTCTGCTGCCACAAGTGATAAATACAGATGCTAATAAATGCTACACTTCCCTGTTTGTATGTTCAAATATCAGCTTTATTTGACTGTTTCTGCTTGTAGTCTTTGTTAACCTTTCTGCTGTATTTATAACTGATTCACTGGGGGGGGGGGGGGGGGGGGGGGGGGATAGCTCCAAATGTCCCCAAACGATGTGTCGAATTGTTTTATTTTGAACAAGTCGCTAATCGCGCCGCTAATCAACCTAGCTAGCTCACGATAAACTCCTTTAACTTCCTATACGTTCGTCCCGTTAGTTTGCCGGCGGAAAACATTTAATTTGAAGGAGCAGCAGTAGGAAATGAACTTACAACCAGGCAACTTGACATGCTCCTCCAGGACGGAGCCTCAGAGTTACCTGGTGCAGTAACAGCCGTTCAGGGTGCAGAGTGGGGATGATAGAGGCACCATTCTCCCTATTTAGAAGTCGGTGCACCATCAAAATTATTTAAAAGCTGTTAAATAAAAAGTTACATATTGGGGCTTTAAACAAGAAATGTAAACATCATTTGTAAATGTGTGTGTGGGGGGGGGGGATGGAATAACATATAATTAAATTAAAGATGTCATAGTGTTTGTTTCGAATTAAAACCCGTACACTCGTGGACATCCATGAATGGAGGGTTGCCTGTGCCTGAATTGGAATATCAGCAGTGAATAAGATAAGATAATATAAGATAAGATATCACTTTATTGTCAGAGTCCGAAATTTGTCTTGCATTCTAAGACACTTGTTTCTCATAAATACATACAGGTGTACAATACACACAACAACACCATCACCATCATCAAAGTGCTACATACTGTGGAACTTCAATACACGTAATCGACGACAAAAAACAAACACGAGACAAGAAAAGTGGCTGCAGTGCTTCCTTAGTCCCTACCTAGAGCCTCGAACCTGATTGAACAGTTTGACAGACTGGGGCACAACAGAGTTTCTCAGTCTGTTTAAGCGAGCCTGTGGAACTCTGAATCTTCTGTTTGAGGACAACAGCTCAAATTCATTAAAAACAATGTGAGTTGGGTCACATATTATGCTACCCGCTAGAGACAACATTCTTCTTGTGTGTGCTTCTTGAAAGTTTGTTTCAAGTGTTTGTCCGACACTTTTCGAGCATAATTTGGATTAACCTGCCTAGTCTAGTTTTAAGCTGCACAGACAGACAGCTATACCATGCACTACTCCCATACAGCATAACACTCTGCACAATTGATTGAAAAAACAGCAGCAAGATCTGTGTGTTTGCTCCAAAAGTCTTCTTCAAAAGTAAATACGTGATGTAATAAGTGATGTGATGTGATGTGATGTGATGTGATGTGATCTGATGTGATCTGATGTAATAAGTGATGTTGGTGCATCCCTGGCTCACATGCAGACACCACATTTGTTTCCATGTGACTTGATTGGATTTAACATACAAACACTGGTGCTGAAGAATCATTCAATTAGATGTGACTGACTGGGAGACGCAGGCAGCTGCTGGCTTATAATCCACTTTGGGGACGAATGTCCTGCTTGCTTCCTGCTCAGTGTGTTCCATCTGTCCTTTATAGTGCTGTGCCTGCTCCTGCTCAGTGTGTTCTATCTGTCCTTTATAGCCTGCTCAGTGTGTTCTATCTGCCCTTTATAGTGCTGTGCCTTCTCCTGCTCAGTGTGTTCTATCTGTCCTTTATAGCCTGCTCAGTGTGTTCTATCTGTCCTTTATAGTGCTGTGCCTGCTCCTGCTCAGTATGTTCTATCTGTCCTTTATAGCCTGCTCAGTGTGTTCTATCTGTCCTTTATAGTGCTGTGCCTTCTCCTGCTCAGTATGTTCTATCTGTCCTTTATAGCCTGCTCAGTGTGTTCTATCTGTCCTTTATAGTGCTGTGCCTTCTCCTGCTCAGTGTGTTCTATCTGTCCTTTATAGCCTGCTCAGTGTGTTCTATCTGTCCTTTATAGTGCTGTGCCTTCTCCTGCTCAGTGTGTTCTATTTGTCCTTTATAGTGCTGTGCCTTCTCCTGCTCAGTGTGTTCTATCTGTCCTTTATAGGGCTGTGCCTTCTCCTGCTCAGTGTGTTCTATCTGTCCTTTATAGGGCTGTGCCTTCTCCTGCTCAGTGTGTTCTATCTGTCCTTTATAGCCTGCTCAGTGTGTTCTATCTGTCCTTTATAGGGCTGTGCCTTCTCCTGCTCAGTGTGTTCTATCTGTCCTTTATAGGGCTGTGCCTTCTCCTGCTCAGTGTGTTCTATCTGTCCTTTATAGCCTGCTCAGTGTGTTCTATCTGTCCTTTATAGGGCTGTGCCTTCTCCTGCTCAGTGTGTTCTATCTGTCCTTTATAGCCTGCTCAGTGTGTTCTATCTGTCCTTTATAGTGCTGTGCCTTCTCCTGCTCAGTGTGTTCTATCTGTCCTTTATAGTGCTGTGCCTTCTCCTGCTCAGTGTGTTCTATCTGTCCTTTATAGCCTGCTCAGTGTGTTCTATCTGTCCTTTATAGGGCTGTGCCTTCTCCTGCTCAGTGTGTTCTATCTGTCCTTTATAGCCTGCTCAGTGTGTTCTATCTGTCCTTTATAGCCTGCTCAGTGTGTTCTATCTGTCCTTTATAGTGCTGTGCCTTCTCCTGCTCAGTGTGTTCTATCTGTCCTTTATAGTGCTGTGCCTTCTCCTGCTCAGTGTGTTCTATCTGTCCTTTATAGGGCTGTGCCTGCTCAGTGTGTTCTATCTGTCCTTTATAGCCTGCTCAGTGTGTTCTATCTGTCCTTTATAGCCTGCTCAGTGTGTTCTATCTGTCCTTTATAGCCTGCTCAGTGTGTTCTATCTGTCCTTTATAGCCTGCTCAGTGTGTTCTATCTGTCCTTTATAGCCTGCTCAGTGTGTTCTATCTGTCCTTTATAGCCTGCTCAGTGTGTTCTATCTGTCCTTTATAGTGCTGCTGTGCCTTCTCCTGCTCAGTGTGTTCTATCTGTCCTTTATAGGGCTGTGCCTGCTCCTGCTCAGTGTGTTCTATCTGTCCTTTATAGGGCTGTGCCTTCTCCTGCTCAGTGTGTTCTATCTGTCCTTTATAGTGCTGTGCCTTCTCCTGCTCAGTGTGTTCTATCTGTCCTTTATAGGGCTGTGCCTGCTCAGTGTGTTCTATCTGTCCTTTATAGCCTGCTCAGTGTGTTCTATCTGTCCTTTATAGCCTGCTCAGTGTGTTCTATCTGTCCTTTATAGCCTGCTCAGTGTGTTCTATCTGTCCTTTATAGCCTGCTCAGTGTGTTCTATCTGTCCTTTATAGCCTGCTCAGTGTGTTCTATCTGTCCTTTATAGCCTGCTCAGTGTGTTCTATCTGTCCTTTATAGTGCTGCTGTGCCTTCTCCTGCTCAGTGTGTTCTATCTGTCCTTTATAGTGCTGTGCCTGCTCCTGCTCAGTGTGTTCTATCTGTCCTTTATAGCCTGCTCAGTGTGTTCTATCTGTCCTTTATAGCCTGCTCAGTGTGTTCTATCTGTCCTTTATAGCCTGCTCAGTGTGTTCTATCTGTCCTTTATAGCCTGCTCAGTGTGTTCTATCTGTCCTTTATAGTGCTGTGCCTGCTCCTGCTCAGTGTGTTCTATCTGTCCTTTATAGTGCTGCTGTGCCTTCTCCTGCTCAGTGGGTTCTATCTGTCCTTTATAGTGCTGTGCCTGCTCCTGCTCAGTGGGTTCTATCTGTCCTTTATAGTGTTCTGATCCTTCCTGCTCAGTGGGTTCTATCTGTCCTTTATAGTGTTCTGATCCTTCCTGCTCAGTGGGTTCTATCTGTCCTTCATAGTGTTCTGATCCTGCCAGTCTCGAGACACACACTCTTACAGCGCACGGTGAAACGTTGTGTTCAGGACGCGTCGTGACAGCAAAACGACATGGGCTCCAAGTAGCTTTACTGCTGGCTGTAGCATCCAGTTACAGACCAGATGTGAAGATCAACACTGTCCATGATTGTTTTGGCTCTGTGCAGGAACAGCTGCCCACTGAATACGATGTATTTTGGTTTTTAATCAAGGTTTTTTCTTTTGTATCTCCTGTCTATATGTGCAAACAATGTGACGGATTGGTTGGCAACTGTAGTTTAACATAGCATCCTCTCTCCCCTCTCCACTCCTCTTCTCTCTCCTCCTCTCCTCTCCTCTCCTCCTCTCCTCTCTCCTCTTCTCTCCTCTCCTCCTCTCCCAGGTTCCAGCCTGTGGTGATCCTCTAGCAAAGAGGAGGCGTTTGGAGCTCAGTGATTTACAAACCTTCAGTATCAAGGAGCTAAATGCTCTATGTACCTCCCTCAGCCAAGCCATACAAGGTAGAGACACACACAAACACAACACACACACACACATGCACACAATGATTGTGCTCTATCTCCTCACTACATTTTAAGATGTAACCAATTAGACCCTTTTCACGGGGGCCATTTTGTGTCAAAAAGGCATAATAAACACAGGTGCAAGCAAAACACTAATGAGGGTTTCCCAAATTCCAATCATGGAAATTTGAAACCCTCATTAGTGTTTTGCACCTGTGTTTACCCTGCCTTTTCAACACGTGAGAGGGGTCTATCCTAACCGCAAACCTAAAAGTAGAATTCTTAACCTGAGCCTGGTTTTTGCCATCATGCCGATCTAATCAAACTTTTGTCAATAACTTCACTGTTCAGTTTGCAAGGAGCGCTGATCTCCAATACAATCCAACAGGGCCAACAGTTGAACACGAAAAGCAATCTCCGAGATTAATAGCCATGTCTTCCCTTCCTTGTCACCTTGTTTGTAGGATGTACAAGGGCCTTCCTTTTCACTTGATTAAATTCCTACAGTCACCCGAAGGCAGCAGGATGGCTACGTGCCTGCTGCCTCTAATTTGAGGGGCATGTCAATGACACATGCCTCATCAAAATGCAGGCTTCAATCACAGCCTGCGTCAGGCTCTGACAAATATGTATACAAACGTGTTTGTCTATACCTCTCTAGGTCATTCCAATTTGATACAGTGCAAATGGTGAGGAGTACGGGAGCACAGACAGTGACATGCTGGGGACACACAGTAGTTCACACAGCTCCATGAAAGATCTTCAAGATGTTCTCAAGTTCTGTTTACACTGGATCACTAAGCTCCCCCACCCTGGGTGGTCGTGGGCGCAACAACCGCATTGTCTCCTCCTTCTTCAGTGGTAACGGCTGCAGTAGAAAAAATTCCCTTCCCGATACTGATTCTGATACAGCAAAGTGTGAACTGTTGTCTTGGCAATAGCAGCATTATTGTATAAATAAAGTAAACTAGAAAGGTGCGCTCAGTAGATTAGAGTGCAGATCTCCGCCAGGCTCCGCTGAGTGTCCGCCCTGAGACTGGGAGGTCATGAGTTCGATCCCCGCCGAGTCATACCAAAGACTATAAAAATGGGACCCATTTGCCTCCCTGCTTGGCACTCAGCATCAAAGGGTTGGAATTGGGGGGTTAAATCACCATATGATTCCCGAGCGCAGCGCACGCTGCCGCTCACCGCAACCCCAGGGGATGGGTCAAATGCGGAGAACAAATTTCACACATTGTGTGTGACAATCAGTGGGACTTTACCTTTACCTTATGCTTAACCTAAACCTAAAGCTAAACCTAAAGCCAACTGTGAAGGTCACCACTACGGGAAACAGGGTGGACACAATACCTGTTGTTAACACCGGCTCCCTTACAGTCAAAATGTTACATTTCACTCTTTCTTCCGGCTGCCTGTCGCCATTCAAAAATGACTGAGGCTCGAACCCACAAGCTCAGTACTGCTGGGCAGTAATCCAACTCTCTGAGGCACTGAGACAGGTTTATCTGGTTATGGCCTCTAAACCTGACCTGACCTGACCTGACCCGACCTGACCTGACCTGACCTGTTCACCACACCCATGATCCACTCCCTGACTTGAGGAAACCTGTTTCCTGACCTCACACAGCATCCAGATCTACCGGATCCCAGCCAATTTAGTACCTGGCAAGATCTGGTCCAGGCTACATATCAAAGACTGCAGGATACATCCCTGAAGTGTTTCAGGCTCAATTCCCGGCAGCGGTACTTCTGGCTTTATTAGATGTTCCTATAGACACAGCTGGCCATGTCTGCGGGTGGGAAGCCAGCGGAGTATGAGTCCTGGTCACCGCACTAGCGCCTCCTCCGGTTGCTCGGGACGCCTGTTCGGAGGAGAACAGGCAGAACTGGGGGGAATAGCGTGATCCTCCGTCGCGCTACAACCTGCCGGGACCATAACAGCGAGAAATAAACAACCAGACTAGAAAAAAAGAGACACCTGAAAAAGATGGTTGTGGTGTAGCTGTAGATCCATTCGCCACGCCGCTCAAAGTAGCACCAATCTTAGCAGGGTTAGCTTCCATAACGGTGGTAGTTTTCAAGCAAGTCTGCACACTTGGCTTTGTCTGGTTCATTGTCGAATCATCGAATTATTGAAAATGACGAGTCTAGGTCTTCCCACGGGATTCCAAGCCCTGACTGTTAATGTTTCTGCCTGTGTCCTCCACAGACCTGTTAATGTTTCTGCCTGTGTCCTCTACAGACCTGACTGTTCATGTTTCTGCCTGTGTCCTCCACAGACCTGACTGTTAATGTTTCTGCCTGTGTCCTCCACAGACCTGACTGTTCATGTTTCTGCCTGTGTCCTCTACATACCTGACTGTTCATGTTTCTGCCTGTGTCCTCCACAGACCTGACTGTTCATGTTTCTGCCTGTGTCCTCTACAGACCTGACTGTTCATGTTTCTGCCTGTGTCCTCTACAGACCTGACTGTTCATGTTTCTGCCTGTGTCCTCCACAGACCTGACTGTTCATGTTTCTGCCTGTGTCCTCTAAAGACCTGACTGTTAATGTATCTGCCTGTGTCCTCTACAGACCTGACTGTTCATGTTTCTGCCTGTGTCCTCTACAGACCTGACTGTTCATGTTTCTGCCTGTGTCCTCCACAGACCTGACTGTTAATGTTTCTGCCTGTGTCCTCCACAGACCTGACTGTTCATGTTTCTGCCTGTGTCCTCTACAGACCTGACTGTTAATGTTTCTGCCTGTGTCCTCTACAGACCTGACTGTTCATGTTTCTGCCTGTGTCCTCCACATAATTGACTGTTAATGTTTCTGCCTGTGTCCTCCACAGACCTGACTGTTAATGTTTCTGCCTGTGTCCTCCACAGAATTGACTGTTCATGTTTCTGCCTGTGTCCTCTACAGACCTGACTGTTCATGTTTCTGTCTGTGTCCTCTACAGACCTGACTGTTCATGTTTCTGCCTGTGTCCTCTAAAGACCTGACTGTTAATGTTTCTGCCTGTGTCCTCCACAGACCTGACTGTTAATGTTTCTGCCTGTGTCCTCCACAGACCTGACTGTTCATGTTTCTGCCTGTGTCCTCCACAGAATTGACTGTTCATGTTTCTGCCTGTGTCCTCCACAGAATTGACTGTTAATGTTTCTGCCTGTGTCCTCCACAGAATTGACTGTTAATGTTTCTGCCTGTGTCCTCCACAGACCTGACTGTTAATGTTTCTGCCTGTGTCCTCTACAGACCTGACTGTTCATGTGTCTGCCTGTGTCCTCTACAGACCTGACTGTTAATGTTTCTGCCTGTGTCCTCCACAGACCTGACTGTTCATGTTTCTGCCTGTGTCCTCCACAGACCTGACTGTTCATGTTTCTGCCTGTGTCCTCCACATACCTGACTGTTCATGTTTCTGCCTGTGTCCTCTACAGACCTGACTGTTCATGTTTCTGCCTGTGTCCTCTACAGACCTGACTGTTAATGTTTCTGCCTGTGTCCTCTACAGACCTGACTGTTCATGTTTCTGCCTGTGTCCTCCACAGACCTGACTGTTCATGTTTCTGCCTGTGTCCTCTACAGACCTGACTGTTAATGTTTCTGCCTGTGTCCTCTACAGACCTGACTGTTAATGTTTCTGTCTGTGTCCTCTACAGACCTGACTGTTAATGTTTCTGCCTGTGTCCTCCACAGACCTGACTGTTCATGTTTCTGCCTGTGTCCTCCACAGACCTGACTGTTAATGTTTCTGCCTGTGTCCTCTACAGACCTGACTGTTAATGTTTCTGCCTGTGTCCTCTACAGACCTGACTGTTCATGTGTCTGCCTGTGTCCTCCACAGACCTGACTGTTCATGTTTCTGCCTGTGTCCTCCACAGACCTGAGCTCAGAGCTGGTGGGGCGTCTCCAGGTTCGGGACCAGCTGAGGACGGAGCAGGATGCCATGCTGCTGGAGGTCCAAGACCTCACCTCACTCTGACTCACTGACCCCTCCACACAGACTCACCTGTCCACGCACTGCTGGAACTGCTTATGTACCTAGGGCTGCAACCAATATTTCATACATTTTTAAAAATCGGAAGATGTTCTTTTTCTTGGAAAATAATTTCTCTTTTCTCTCTATATTGTGATTTGGCACTGATTACCTCCATGGTCAATCTGCCAATAATTTAGAGGATAAGAAAAAGGATGTAGTATGAAATCATTTATTTACTGCACAGCACAGTGAACCTGTGTCATTGACATTTTTTCGTATTTATTTTTGTCTCCGTACTTAAAAGCCCATGACACACTAAGCCGATTCGTCGTGGTCGGCCATATCTTTTCTGACCATGTCTGGTCCTGGCCATGTCTGGTCTGGTCTGGCCATGTCTGGTCTGGTCTGGTCTGGCCATGTCTGGTCTGGTCTGGTCTGGCCATGTCTGGTCTGGTCTGGCCATGTCTGGGCGACTGTCGCTCCAGATATTTGTGGCGTGTCCCACACCGTTGGCTCTAGTCTGCTTTGTCGGCGGCTTTTCTGGCCGATTCAACATCTCAGCGTCGTGTCGTCGTCGGTCAGAGAAAGCACTCTGATTGGCTGGTCAGGGGTAGCGAAGCAGGAGAGAGTGCACACAAAATGCTCTGCTCATTTTTCCAACTTATCTCACCTGATAATTCCAATACACGGCTATTTTCACGACGACGTGCCTTTGGGAAAGTCCCTCGGTTACACATATCCGCGGACATATTCTCGATTGGAAGTAGCTATATTATGAAGCCGTTTAAGTGAGCGAAATGGTAGGCAAACACTACTTTCTATTTAATGTTTCATGAATCAGCCCTCACGCAGGCGCAGAACGTACGCGCTGCTTGCCCGTCAGCTGTCGTGTTTGCGCTGTGTTCAAATGCAACCTTTTTGCCCCCGACACGACACAGGAGACACGACACAGGAGACACGACACAGGAGACGTGAGCTGACGTATCGGCTGGTATCTTATTTGCCGCTGGCCCTTTCGAGTGTTTTCGGCATGTCAGGGCCTTAACACCATTTTCTCCCCAATTGTACTTGGCCAATTCCCTCTGCTGTCCCGGTCATTGCTCCACCCCCCCTCTGCCGATCTGGGGAGAGTTGTAGACTAGCACCATGCTTCCTCTGATACATGTGCAGTCGCCAGCCGCTTCTTGTCACCTGACGGCAAGGACTTTCACCGGCAGGACGTAGCGTGTAGGAGGGTCACACCATTCTGCGTAGAGACCCCCCCCCCCTCTCCCGAACAGGCGCCCCGACCGACCAGAGGAGGCGCTAGTGAAGTGACCATGACATATAATCTACCCTTAATCCGGCTTCCCACCCGCAGAAATGGCCAAGTGTGCCTGTAGGAGTGTCTGACCAAGCTGGAAGTACCGCTGCCGGGAGTTGATCATTGACATTTTTTATTTAATTTTATTACACTGTAATGTTGGGGGGAAAGTGTTCTTTAATTGTCATAGATTATTAGAATATCCAATGCAAGATTTGACTGATTATTCTAAATAAAAAATAATCAGTAGTTGCAGCCCTAGGTATCACCCTCAACAGATAAACCCCCAGTCAAGTCACAATCACAAAATGATGTCACCGCGGATTACAGTGACATCACAACCAATCACTCTGATGGGAAGCCGGACGCTGCTGGTTTGACCAACAAATCACTGTGAAGAGACAATCACTCCCTGAAAGGACTTTTGGACATCCTATTGCACAGTATTTTTGTTTCAATATTTGTAATATTATTTTCTGTCTTGTGTTTTTATGAGGCATTGTGACATTGTGATATTGTCTATGTCTTACTAATACATGTTGTAGTGATTAGCATATTTTCTTAAGGGTTAAAACTGGCAACCTTGCAACTAAGCCAGCTGGATTCTCACCAGATCTGATCAAACTGAAAAGGGATTCCTATTAACACGCTGCTAATTGCCTTTTCTTCAGATTTTTCTCCATTCTTCTCCCAGCTGTACTTGCCCTATTCCCCCTGCTGTCCCGGTCGTTGCTCCGCCCCCTCTGCCGATCTGGGGAGAGCTATAGACTAGCACATGCTTCCTTCGATATATGTGCAATCGCCAGCCGCTTCTTTTCACCTGACATAGAGGAGTATCACCGGCAGGACTATTCCCTCTAGTCCGGCACCCCGACCAACCAGAGGAGGCGCTAGTGCAGCGACCAGGACTCGTAATTGTGTGTTTAGGAACGTCTGACCTGACCAAGCCGGAAGTACGCTACCGGGAATTGAACCCTGGTCTCCACGGTGGTAGGCGAGTGTTTTACCTCCACACTTCCCAGACGCCTCCTGCTAATTGTCAATTGAACAATCTCTGTTTGTTGTGCTCTACTTTCATGTTTCATGTTTAATGATGATCTCTGATCTTGTCTTGTTTTTTTGTTTTTGTTTTTTTTGGGGGGGGGGGGGGGGTGGGGGGTTGTGAAGTTTGAAAAGAACTGAACTATCTAGGCAAAATGGAGCTGATTCTTCACCAAAGTGCTTTTTACATTATAAGGGATTTTTTTTTTAATCTGTTGATTTGATTGTCTTGTCTTGTGTCACACTGGCACACGGTTTGGATATTTTTCATTCACAACATGCCTATACTATGCCCCATAAACAACTGACAGCCCCTAAACCTGTGGACCTGTCCTGAGCACATGTCCGTCCCTTCGTTAGCCACATAAATGCTGTATAAAACATTATTTATACTTAAGTGAAATTTCTCTCACTTTCCCTAAGGATAGATGAAGGGGAATCACATCATATACTGTAGTACACATATATTATAAATAATTTACTAAACTGAAACAAGACCTTGATTTAGGCCCCAGTTGCCTTTGCTGTTAATTGCCAATGGTTTTATGAGAGAGGTACGTCCAGGATTTCCTGGAAAGGGGGGTCCAGGGTCCCCAGCATGATAAGGGATAGTTTAATTTTACTTTAATTTGATGCACTAGAATTGATCCCCATTCAGAGAATGTATAAGACTGGCTATTGTAATCCTAGGTTTCACTCTCACGAGTATTATCTCCTCACATACAATGCAGACAGTTCTTCAATACTAATTCCATGACAAACAGATGAAATGTAATTAGTAATAGTGGTTTGTGGTCTAATTTGAGGGTCTGTAACAAGAAAGACCTTAACACAAAATGCACTGTGTGGTGTTAGGAGGAGCCTCATGAAAATCATGTTATCAAACAGTAAGAAAGGTGTCTCCCAGTAGAAACCGAAGACTCGTCCAATCATAAATGTCCATTTCAGAAGAGAAAATGTGTTTTGACTATTTATCACCATTATCATGCTGACCAGTGTGGTGTCATGTTCAGAACCAATCAATGAATAAATAAACTCATCAATCTGTGTCTCAATCACGTCATGTGTCTGCATGTGGCATTGAGGCACTGTTTGTATGGATTCATCTTTACTAGTGAATGTGTGTTCTTGTATTTCTATATTTATGAGAAGCAAATGTCACGTTTTTAAGGGGACAACTTTAGGATAAGGTTTAGGTTAATACAGTCAATGGGTTAAATTAAGGATTAACGCCAACATTAGTTTAGGATGGTTTAGGGAATGAATGTTGTAGTAGGTGGGTACCACTTTATTTGAAGGGGTGTGCATAAGACTATCATAACCATGACATGACTGACACCTGTCATGAACATGAAGGAGACTTTATCAATGTTTATGACTGTTGCCATTAAGTGTCATTCGGTAAATTATGCCATTGTTAATGCAAAGTTGACATTGTTTGAGATTTCTTCATTATGATATACAGTCAATGTTATGAACATAACCTCTCAATGTGTGTTATGACAACTTTATATAGCAGTTATTACATTTTAAACATTTTATAACACAGCTAATAATGTAATAACGAGAAAATAACGTAATAACAAAAACATATTGTTGGTAAGTTATTACATTATCAACTGTTATTACATAAAGAATAGAAACAAATATGTTATTGGCAGTTATTACATTATTGGTGTCTACAAGGTGTAGAGGGAGGGACTCTGGATCACACACACACACACACACACACAAATTGGATGACAGTGAGGGACAGAGGGAGGGACTGTATTACCATAGGAACTGCAGGCAGGGCTTGGCTGGACGTTAAAGACAGGTGAGCGCTGAAGTGTTCAAACTGTCAAGGTCACTGAGCAGGCAGATTCTCCATGACAAGATCATCACCGACTGCAACTGATGTTTGTTTTTTTTCCCCAATAGGACGTGATCTAGAAAAGCCTGATTTTTCGTCCACCTTTTGGAGCTCCTGACATATCACACTGAATCCTATCATTTGACTTTTTAAAGTGTTTTGTGCTGCTTCTTGTGATGGGGACCAGATAGAACAGGAGCCATATGGAACAAAACACATTGCTTGCACAGGTAAGTCGGCCTCTCACCAGCACCAGATTGCAGTGATGCAGGTATTTATGAGTTTTATTTATAGGTGTAGCCCCCTTTTACACCCACTGTAAAGTCCTAATGCATCCACGACGCATTGCTATTTTGGTCCAGAGCCTTTGCAAAAGTACAAAAAAAAAAGACAATAGCCTACATTTAGTGTGTTAGACAACATGCTTTTTTAAGTGGTCAAGAATTTGGAAAGCAAATAACTGGGGGTCATGTTTAGACATTAAATTGAAAACCTAAGACTTCAAAAGAAAATATTATCTTTAAACATTTTTTTTATTGAGATTGAATATGACTACAGTGACAGTGTAGCTCACAGCAGATAGGCTAATACATGAGGCTGGAGTCTGTTCTTTGTTGCGTCTTTGTCACTTTTAGGCTGAAGAAAAAGCTGGTAGTTTGTGGATATTACTGGGTTTTTGGGACAATCAAAAAGGTGCTTCAGAAGCTGTTAGCTAAGTTAAACATTAGAGTCATGGACTCCTATTTGTCTCTCCAACACTAATCTGAGATTATTATTATTATTTTTAGATATGATTTTGTCCAGAATTCTATGACTATAGTATTGTAGGCAAAGATAACAGTGAAACTATAGTCATTCTACATTATAAACTGTGTTAACTTCTTGTAAATCATATGATGGTGAAGTTGAACAATCAATCAATATGCTGGGGACCTCCTGGAACCCCTTCAAAGACCCCTTGTGGTCCCCGGACCCCATGTTGAAAACCACTGTATTAAACCATTAATACTAACCAAGTAGGGTAATAATCATGTTAATGTAATACATTTGACTGCAATGTAATAGGTTACCTACCAGTAACATAATCACCTTTTCCTTTTAACATTATACATTACTGTGTTTACATAAACAGGAAGGTTGAAATGTCTGATTTTCAGATGTAGCACCAAATAGGTGACGGTTCTGTATTGAAATCTGATTAATAAATAGATCATCAGTTCAGTTATTACATTTTTGAAAACTGAAAATGTTAACCTTGTTTGTCTATTTTAAATTTGTATTTATTGTTTCAGCCTTTGGTTGTGTAATTAAGTCTGGAAAAAGTTATTACATTAATCTTAGGTCAAACATAAAGCATATTAAGTTAAAATTAGTATTACACCCATTTCTGCAAATTATTAGCATAATGCAGTTTGCTATATAGAACTAATGCATGAAAATACAATGCAGTCTCATATTCACTGTCACAGGTGCTGCTTGGTGACATCGCACACCATGGTTTTAGCTTTCTTCTTGTCTCTAGCTTTGGGAGAGAATTGTTAAACTTCACAAATATCGATCCAATTGTCCCAGTCTGTAGACTGTGTGACAGAGGCCGTGTCGTTTTACATCATGTTGTTGCTTCACACATGACCCATATTTACTTTAACTCAGGTGTGAAGTGATGACACACACACACACACACACACACACACGCACACACACACACACACACACACACACACACACACACACACACACACACACACACACACGGTGATGACCCTAATAGGGAGGGGGAGGGTGACAGCAAAGCATTCGACCAAGAGACGTTGCCTAAATGAATGGTGTTAAGTTGAGAAAGATTGATTGTGATTGGATATTGATATTTGATTGGTTTGGATATTTGCTATAGTTCCCATATAACTGACATACGACTGGATTAGGTGAAACGTTATTGATGAGCCCTGTGTGGAAATTGGATCATTGCAGCAGAAAATAATAAGTGGAAATAACAAAAATAGAATATAACTAAGAATAGAGCAAATAAGACGTATATAAATATACTATATACACAACCAATTACCTCAATGCTAGAAAGTGTTGAGAAAAGTATGGTTTGTCAGATTAAGTGGACAGATATGACAGCAGTAGAGCTGAGCCAATGAAAGAATGAACGTAGAAATGATGTACAATGTCAAAATGTGCCAAAAATATCACAATGAACGAGATGGAAAAATTGCATGCAAAAATCATAGGCTAGTAATATGCTTCTTCTCATTCTGTCAATATAAGATCAGCAAATTCCATTCATACAACTTTTCAGTTACAATTGAATGAAATTAGCTTATTTGGCTGCAATAAGGCTTAGAATCGTCAACAATATAACAAAAAGGAGAAAAGAATGTCAAGTGTGAAAGGAGGGTGAAAAGGAGTTAAGAAGGTCAGTGGTGAGACAGCTAGGTAGGTAGGTCGGTAGGTACTAGGTAGATAGATAGGTACTAGGTAGTTAGGTAGGTACTAGGTAGGTATGTAGGTAGGTATAGGTAGGTAGGTAGGTAGGTAGGTAGGTACTACTGTAGGTATAGGTTGGTAGGTACTAGGTAGGTACACAGGCGGCCCAGTGGTTAGAGAAGCAAGCTTGTGACCAGAAGGTCGTCAATCCATGGGACTGGCAGGATAAATCTGGTTGGGGAAAGTGAAAAGGCAGCCCTTGCCCCTCCCTCATTACCACCATGTAGGTGCCCTTGAGCAAGGCCCTTAACCCCAAACGCACCAGTCGCTGCTCAGTGGCCAGCAGATCAGACTGTGGTTGTAGGCTACTGGTCAGCTTCCAGGTGTGAATGTGTGTGTGAATGTGAACAGGGCGCTCCTGAAAAAGAGTGCATTGCTCTGAGTGAGACTCCCCTCAATAAATAAAGGTTGAAAAAAGGCCCAAGGGTACCAAGTAAGTAGATAGGTACTATAGGTAGGTAGGTAGGTAGGTAGGTAGGTAGGTAGGTAGGTAGGTAGGTAGGGTGATGATGTGACAAGTGAGGAGAGGCATTGAAGGAGAGATAGAGAGCTGTACTGAGGGATGCATGGAGAGAGAGATCTGGGGAAGTGTGGTTACTTATTGCTGAGTTAATGGGGTGAGAAGAGACTGATTCAGCAGATACACTTGTACACAGGAAGGCAAACAACCAGTGGGAATCACCCGCGTACAGAAGGAGGGCAAACAACCCGAGGAAGTTGTGTAAGGCCAGGGGCCAGTCAACAAGGGGCAAGTCAACAAGGGGCCAGGGGTCACAAGGGGAGAAATTGGGGAGGTGGGAAGGGAGATGAATGATAAACTTGGCTAGCAATAATGCTTTCCGTTCAGGCCGTCCTCACAAGGAAAACATTGGTTGATTGTCACGGTGCGTGTGAGTAAGTGCATGCGTGCAGTGCATACGCCAGAGTCGGGGGCTGTAACCAGGAAGTAGCGGCGACCTCTGACCGTCTTTAACGCTACAACAGTCTGATATTGAAATAGCTCGGTGGATCGTAGCGTCTAGATCTTTTAACTTCCTCGTCGTGAGACCCAGTTCGCCTTCCAACGTGTTTTGTTTTGAACCTTAACCCTAACCTAGTTTCGCATTAGCCAGCCGTAGATGTCTTCTACGTCTGGTGCACAACAACTCTTGGTTAAAAACTGCTCCCTAAGACCAAAATAAAATGCGTGACAGACGAATTGACCAACTATGGCAAGCCGGACTTCTGTAACAGCGCAGCCAATCAGATTTCGCCAGACACTCCGTCGCTAGAAGCGTGCTCACGTAAGATGGTCTGACCACGTGAGACTACCCTACCTTTAACCAAGTTGTTTTAGTTGCCTAACCTTAACCAAGTTGTTTTAGTTGACGAAACAAATTAACTGACGTGAGGCGTATCACCTGCATGCAGTGTTTCGTTAGTGTCATTGGAAATCAACTTATTCTGTTGTTGCGGTATGAGGACGTGTTGTTTCCCTTCCTTCCGCTCACTAGGAACCAAGGAAATACA
This sequence comes from Poromitra crassiceps, assembly GCF_964638095.1. NCBI lineage: Eukaryota > Metazoa > Chordata > Actinopteri > Beryciformes > Melamphaidae > Poromitra > Poromitra crassiceps. Next base: position 47,567,670 of record NC_139628.1, on the reverse strand, counting down.
TTTTAAATGAATATAACTTCCAGGAGATTTTGACAAGACATACGTGATCTGAAGCTGAGATCATTATTTGATGAGATCTGCTGAACTTGTGAATGATCGTGGATGGATGACTAATCTCTCTTTCACTAGGTGGATGGATCTGACCTTCTAAACTCGACCACAGATGATCCCAAATCAAGCAGAAGATCACAAAGAGCGTGAGGATGAAGTCCCTCTGCACCAGTGAAGGAATCCCAAATCCACGACCATGAAAACCACCCAGTCCCTCGCCATGGCCCCCGGGGGTGGACCTCCTCCTCCCATCAACGTCACCCTCCTCCAAGCTCTCCTCAACACCTCCTTGTCCCCTCACCCCTCCCTCTCTGCACCCCCATCCTGCAGCATCGACGAGTCCTACAAGTACATCTTCCTCCCCATTTGCTACTCCTTCACGTTCCTCTTCAGCATCTCGCTCAACTCTGTGGTCCTGTTCCGCTCCTTCAGACGCACCAAGCGCTGGAACGCCTCTCTGATCTACATGGTGAACCTGGCCTCCACAGACTTCATGTACGGCCTGTCGCTGCCCTTCCTGGTGGCCAGCTACGTCATGCACGACCGCTGGCTGTTTGGGGACTTCATGTGCCGCCTGGTCCGTTTCCTGTTCTACTTTAACCTGTACTGCTCCATCTTCTTCCTCACCTGCATCTCTGTCCATAGGTATGTAAGCAAGGCTATGATTTAAAGCAAGGCTTTGCCGATTTCCAACCTGCTGTGTATCATTCTAATCCCAGTAATATAAGCAGATGAACGGTGTTTACCTTCTCTATATGATTTCTGCATCGAGAAATCCCCATTCGTCTGCCTGCAGAAACTCTGCCCCCGCCAGCTGGCATGGCTCTCGATTCGATTCTCCACGGATGTGTGCATACAGAAAAAAATAAAAAATAAACAATCTGTAGTTGGAACAGCGCCCTCGAGCAACGTCTGTTCACTTCCGTCTCAAAATGACGCGTCTTGCGTCATTCTGAGACGGGAGTGCCTGGAATAAACTGCAGAGCTCTCGGTGCAGGAAAACATGAAGACGAGGTAAAGGCTTTCCATCTGCATATTACTGACATTGTAATGATACAAAGCGGGTTGAACATCGGCAAAGCCTTCCTTAAAGAAGAACTCGGCAGTCATATCGGTATCGGCCGATGATGTAACAGCAGCTATGTTAATATCAATTAGTGTATCGGCCAAAATTGTCATATTGAGAGGAAACAATGCAGTAAATCTATGATTTATGGGCTTAAATGTTTTGGAAATAAAGAAAGACATCACTTTTTCCAATCCACAGTGTTTACAGGACTTTTCAGTATACAAAATTGCATTGTCACAGAAACTTGTTTTTATACAGATCATATCAACATTGGTATATTGGTTATTGGCATAACAGCAAGGTTAATATCGTTATCAGTATCAAAATGTTCATATCGGTGCGTCCCACCAAAACCGACTATGCCACATTGGTGTAAGCAGGAGACACTTGATTTACAAACACACGTTCCTAACAGCAATTTCTTCTCAGCAAAAGCGGAAATTATTTATAATCTGGATAGAGTAGAAGAGATTGACAAATCAAAATCCCACACAAATGACTGAGTAGCTATAGAAAATGGCTGTATAGAAAATGATTGAGAGAAATATCACAACATGTACAGATGATAAAAACCTCAACAGCTTTAACAGCTTTTCAATCTTCATCAATCAAAAGAGATGCATCTCAGTTAAGATGCGTCCCGAAGCTCAGCAGCCAATCATATTACGGCAATGAAGGGAAAAAATCATTAAACTCGTTAAATCAGGTAAAGACATGCAAGATAACTGAACACACATCAAAATAAGGATAGTGAACGATTCTTTAAAGGACATTGAACAATAATGCATCTTGTGGCTGTTACAGGTATCTGGGTATTTGCCACCCGATGAAGACGGTCACAATGGAAAGCAAGAGGGCGGTGAAGTGGACTTGTGTCCTGGTCTGGGGTGTGGTCTTCGCCTTGACCTGCCCTATCTTCCGCTTCGCCCAGACCAGCAACGTGACTCGGCGGGCCGGTGTCGACGGCGTGAACCTCGAGCTGTCATCCATCAATGGCAATGGCAGCCATGGTGGTGACTGGGGAGGCGTGGTCGAGGAGTACCAGAACTGCTGGGACGATGCCATAGATAAGGAGTTTTCTGACTACGTGCCCTATGGAATCATACTCCACCTGCTGGGCTTCTTCCTGCCATTTTCCATCATCGCTTGGTGTTACTCCCATGTGGTTCTGACCATATTTAGGACACTGCATTCGCAGCCGGTGTCCCAGAGGGGTCAGAGAGGGGGCGATAACGAAGGAGTGGAGAGTGGAGGAGTGGGTGGGGGGAGAGGCAGTCGAGCTGGGACGGTTGGAGGACGAGGCAGAAAAGGAGGTGGTAGACTAGACGCCGTCCTGGGGAGAGACGCGGGGCTCTCGGTGTACCTCGGTGCCCACTCCCCTTACGCCCATCGCCGACGCAAATCCATCAGGACCATCGTCACCATCACCCTCCTGTTCGCTCTCTGCTTCTTCCCCTTCCACGTCACCAGGACCATCTTCCTGGTCCTCAAAGTGACCAGAGGAGTCCCCTGCCACACGATGACCATGGTGTCCATGTGCTATAAGATCACCAGGCCCCTGGCCTCCTTCAACGCTTGGCTCAATGCGCTCCTCTACTTCCTGACCAAGGAGAAGGCCGGGGGCCACTGTTGCCAGGCGGCGGACAACAACGGTCAACAGCATGGTGGGCTGCTGTGGCCGCTGAGGATGATGGGAAAAGCAGGGGATGTGGAGGAGGGAGGAATAGAAGGAGAGATTGACGATAAGGAGGACAAAGACATGATAAACACTCCAGGGTGCATACACAGAGGACTGCCAACAGTCAGATATACAGTGGAATGAGTTTGTCTTCATGATGAGTGAGTGAGTGAATGAATGAATGAATGAATGCCAACATGAGGTTCGCAGGTTCGAGCCCCCGTGTTACCTCCGGCATAGCCGGGCGTCCATACAGCCACAATAGACTACTTGCACAACTCCACTACTTCCTGAAATGAGTAGGGCATCTTGGTTTCCTGTCCTACACTATAGAGGGTATGCATGTGATGTCACAGAGGCAGAAGTCACTGTGGGGTCACGCCCACTGAGTCACAGCAAGACTGAGCTTGAATGCAGTAATCAGCCTAGATAACTGACACCTGCTGCTCAGGGAGGAACTTGACACTCATTTTGACACTCATTCCTGATTGAGGGGGCGTGTTTCAGTGGGTGTGCATACCCTCTATAGGATGAACTGATTAATGTCAGGTGTGCCTGACTGCTGCAGTCACAACAACAGTGATCAGGCACACCTGACATTAATCAGTTCATCCAATAGTGTAGGACAGGAAACCAAGATGCCCTACTCATTTCAGGAAGTAGTGGAGTTGTGCAAGTAGTCTATTGGCCATGTCTGTGGGTGGGAAGCTGGATTAAGGGTATGTGTCTTGGTCGATGCACTAGTGCCTCCTCTGGTCGGTCGGGGCGCCTGTTCGGGGGGAGGATCCCCCGATGAAACTATGTCCTGCCGGTTAAACTCCTCGCTGTCAGTGTCAGGTGAAAAGAAGCGGCTGGCGACATGTGTCGGAGGAAGCATGTGCTAGTCTACAACTCTGCCCAGATCGGCAGAGGGGGCGGAGCAACGACCGGGACAGCAGGGGGAATTGGTCGAATACAATTGCGGGGGGGAATGGGGGAGGGGATGAATTAATGAATTCAGGTACACTGTGTCTTTTAATGAAGAAAAAAGTGGTTAATCATATAACAGAATGTAGCAAATATAATGATTCAAGAGGACCCAAGCAGGTAGCCTCATATTAGGCTTTTTTTATATGCTCAAGTCCTGCAGTGGCTGCAATAATGACTGCATTGTGAATTGTCTTTACTTTGAAATGTTATCTGTGAAGTGGATGAATGCAGCATATCTCACCATGGCAGACATCTGTTAGTGTCGTATTGGGTCTATTTATTAATTGTAGTGTAGAAGTGCTTAAGATCAGCTTCCCTGTAGTTATTTTGTGGTCTGATAAGCAAAACGAACGGCTCTAGAGCAGTGTCTCAACATACAGTCTAGAATCTAGACTGTAGGAAATGATCTAGACTCTAGATCATTTCCTGTGATGTAGTTTGGGTGTAGGTGAGCCACTTTTTGAAAGTAGTTTCAGTTTGAAAAGCCTTTTATGTTTTTGTTTTGGACGAGTTAAAATGTAATTGAACTACTTTTCATTGTGATGTACAGTATGTAGCTACTAGTAGTTTGGTAAACTACAGTTTCAAAGTAGTTTCCTCAACACTGCCTCTAATTTAGTCCACATTAGAGCCACAGACCGCCATTTGATGAGATTTTGTCTTTTGGACCCAAATCTGACAACATTTTTATTGTCAGATATAATTTTGTCCAGAATTCCATGACTGTCTGTGTTGTAGATAAAGACATCTGTGAAAGTCGTTCTTCATGCTATTATTATTATAGTATTAACTTATTGTAAACGAAATAATGGTAAAGTTTAACAATTCATCGGGTTGCTGGGAACCCCGTGGAACCCCCTCAAGGACCCCTGGTGGTCCCCAGACCCCACATTGAGAACCATCACACATTGGTGAACACCAAATTATCATTTTAATTTGTTCTTTTGTCTGTTTGATTGATTATATCCTTTTATGAAAATTCTGAACATTATATTATTATTATTTTTCTTACATTATCGCTGAGCAGCATATGGAGAATTATGATGGAAGCTATATGAAGGCCTCAAATGGATTGATTGAGTTTAAGAGTGATTGCTACAAGTGTGAACTGAAATGATGAGCCACCTCGTGTAAAATTAAATATTAGAACGAAATGTTTCTCATTCATTTTAATCTGGAATTATTGCTCTTTATTCTGCAAAAATGTGGTTATCCTACCTACAATGCTGAGGGGGCGGGCATTCTAATTGCATTTGAATTAAATGTAACAGTTACAACTATAAGCGTGAATGTCTGTCACTGACTGACTGACTGACTGACTGACTGGGTTTCCCACCTGAACTATCACAACATCAGAAATGGTGGCCATGCCGGATGAGTGAAGTGAATTGTTACATGTTAACACATGTTTACAGCCAACAATTCTTTTAGGCCTAGAGAAGGGGCAGAAACATGGCACCCGGTATGGCCAAACTGAACAACACTGTTTTGAAAGGTCAATGCCACTGAAACCGATTTCAATTGAAAGTCCTTTATTGTGACTGTATTTTCCTTGCCTCTTTGATTATAAATCAGAATCACTTTTATTGCCACAGTATGCAAGTTACATACAAGGAATTTGTCTTAGTGTCTGTATGCAGCGTAGCGGTCACATCAATACACAGAGATAACTAAAGACAATCACAAAGTTGCAAGTGCAATCAAATCAAATCAAAAAAGGAGTTGGATATGCTAATGATTGTGAGACTGATTGTGTGCATGGGTGTTAGTTTTCATATCGTGTTACTTCCTGCATTTTCGACACAAAATGGCTGCTTGAGGTGGGATGTAAAATAGGCGCAGAGAGCCACATTTGACCATATAGAGTAGACTGTATTGGCCTCAAATTCCAGCGTGACCCTCTCCCCTTTGACTCCCCAAGGGTTCCCCCTAAATTCAACTGTTTCAGTGAACTCTCAATTCTTACTGTCTCAATAAAAGAGCGCGTATTATTGTCTTAATAAAGAAGTGCTTATGGTGAGAAAATAAGCTGTTAACTCGGATGAGCAGGTGTCCAATGAAGCATGAAGACTTCCGCCTCCAAAATGTCGCTGCTTAGCTTTTAGCTTTTGATCTTTTTGGTTGTGAATGATTAAGTTCAGTTACAGTGTTGCAATAAAGTGACCTGGTGGAAACTCTAGTCGGCCATCCACATTCTGCCTGATTAATATATAGCTCTTCAGGAAGTAAGTATAGGATCATAAACATATAGATATTCAGGAAGTGTTTGACGCCTATGGTGACATACAGAGTCACCTGTAGTATTATTATTATTAATATTATTATCATCATTATCATCATTACACAGGACATGTTGACACTGGCTGTGCCTCTTGTTGACACAGTAGTTGGAAGGAGTGGGGTTCAGATACTATGCTACACGTTAGCATGTAAATGTAATGACATCACATGACATTGGACAGACTGGTCCCTTTTAATCTATTGAGATGTCTTGTGACAACTTGGAGAAGCATGATTGCAGGTGTTTTTCTTTGAATTTGATGTTGTCCCTTGTGTTCATGTCCTTGGCCTGTTTGTTGTGTTGATTGACAACCAACTGAATTGGTTGATGTGTGCTGCGATCTTCATGTGATTATATTCTTTGATATGTACTGTAATTGGCAATTATTTCATACATGCTTTATCTGGGCATCCTTGAAAAAGAGAGCTTGCTCTCAATTGCCCTCCCTGTGGTTAAAAGAAAAACATATCACTAGCAGCAGTAGTAGTACCATTAGGCCTAGTAATAGTAAGTAGCAGTAACTAATTTAGATTTGTTTGTTTTGTTACTTAATTTACTTTTTTTAAGATTATTTTTTGGGGCATTTTGCCTTTATTTGATAGGACAGTATAGGCAGGCAGACAGGAAGGGTGGGGAGAGAGAGGAGATGACATGCAGCAAAGGACCATGGGTCGGATTCGAACCCGGGTCAGCCGGGTGAAGGACTAAGCCTTTGTGGTAACCGCTATACCAGCTGAGCCACCGTGATGCCTCACTTCATTTACTTTTGTGATAGCATTGCCTGATCTGCAGCTAAACTCTTCATCTTCACCATCACCGCTTATCCAGGATCGGGTCGTGGAGCTAGCAGTTCCAGCAGGGGAGCCCAAACTTCCCTTTCCCTGGCCACATTAGCCAGCTCTGACTGGGGCCGGGGATCCCGAGGCGTTCCCAGGCCAGCGTGGAGATATCATCTCTCCACCTCGCCCTCGGTCTGCCCCGTGGTCTCCTCCCAGTTGGATGTGCCTGGAACACCTCCTTAGGGCAGCCACCAGGTGGCACCCTTACCAGATGCCAGTAGCAAAACTCATCATGTTAATTATGTGTCTATATGTAGATATCTTTCATGCAAGTTGTTAGTGCTGCAAATGTTTGAGTTGTTAGCTGTAAGATAATAAGTCATTTAACTGTTGAATAAAAAGCTTTCAACATCTTTTGTCTTAATCCTTATTTCATAATGTTATAACTAACTAGATGGGGGGGGGGGGGGGGGTTGTAACATTTCACTTCTTGTGTTTGAGACGGAAACCACAATTTTTTTGTTCTTGTGGCAGAGATAACTACACGATTTAATAGCAGATACATGTAACTAGTTTGTATTACATTTTGAATGCACTGCATGGCTTCAAAGAGTTCCAAGATACAGACAGAAATGTCCAAAATGTTACGCGCACACACACACACACGCACGCACGCACACACACACACACACACACACACACACGCACGCACACACTGCGCACACACACACACACACACACACACACACACACACACACACACACACACACACACACACACACACACACACACACACACACACACACACACACACCATGACACACAGACACAAAAACAGCGCCCTCCTCTCCGCTGACATCCGGGTTTTGGAAATTCAAAACAACACAACCGCCTGTGGAAATCTCCCGTCCTGCACCGCGCATGAAACAGCCCTCTGACGGTTATTTTAATGAAACATAAAAAATAAATAAAAATCACAGGAGCTATATTACACGAAACCGACCACCAATATCGATTGGTCTGAACGACAGGCACATTTTGCAATAGGTGAAATAACGCTGCGTGGCCGTTTGGATTTCTGCTGATTTTTTCTAGTGTGTGACGGCTGTGTGAGCACGAGCCGCCTGGCGCCACTTTCAAACTCAAACCCACACTGACAGAGCGAGAGCCCGCCCGGCGCAGCACTATACCTGCCATTACATGACACACACTTTTATTCCACATTTTTCCTCTCTTTATGACATTTAGAAGAGGAATACTTTTACACGCTTTTTTTGTTCTCTTTGGGATATTTCCCCCCACCCTTCAAAGGTAAGCATTTCGACCATGAAACATTGTTTAATAGTTAAGATATTATTTGAGTTATTTTTCTACACGGATATTAGTTGAGGGATTTGAAAAGAACGTTAGTAATAATGCGGCGTGTTCTAAGGGAGTGGATACATGTTTGTGTGGCGACATTACATTGTAACCGTGTGTTCTCCTCCATGGCTGCAACATTGTAACTAATTTGCCTTTCTGTCGGCCAGCTGCTACCGTCTCCTTTGTCTGCTTCGGGTGGCCCGGCTGAATAAGTTGTAGCCTATTTGGCTACATAACATCGGAGGAATTGTTTTATATTTCTCGACAAAAGAGCCTTTAGAAGATAAGTCTGTGTCGCGCGGAGCGGACACTCCCCCAGTTAGCACCAGCCCCCTCCCCACAGATCCCAGCCCACCCCGTCAATAGCCTCACTAAATACACTCAGGATCTGACTGTAACCGCGTTCAAAACCAACCAAAACAACTACATTAGGAACTAAAAACCAAGGGCGAATGATTAAAGATAGTTCAGACGATTCGTTAAAAAAAAAAGGTTCGACGAAGTGTAGTCTAGTAGTCACCGTCTGTGTTAACTGTCGAAAGCGCCTTTGGCTGAGTCAGCAGATTCGGCTGAAGACATGTCAGCTCTGCCATCTTGCCATCACGTTACTGTTCAGAGAGAAATATCGCCACTATTCGTACAGACGCAGTATTACGAGTGAACTCGTGTGAATTCACGGTTGATATCTAGCCGTTTCCTCCGATTATTTGAGAATTCGGCGTTAACGTCGCTAAATATTACAGCATGTTCAAATCGTTATACCGATATTACTAGATCACCGCCACATACCCACCGGGTTAGAGATGCCTTCGCTTTATTTGAAATAGTTGTAATAATACATTCATAACAGGCCAATTAGCCTAATGCACGAGTTTTTAAAACGCAGAGAGGTTCGTGCTCGTGATAATAGACTATAAAAGATAATGCTATCTCATCTGTAAGAGCTAGAGTGTGTTATTTTTTTTATTTTTTTTTATCTAGGTCAGTGGTTCTCAAAGTGTGGACTGGGGACATTCAGGGGTCCATCAGAGGCTTCCAATGGTCCCTGGCAAAATGAGGAATATTTTAATTTCACTACAATTTAATTAACTAGAGATTTAACACATTAGAATGTATAAAATGACTAATCCTAGGTTTCACTCTCACTACTTGTATGTCTCCATACAGTGCTGACAAGTCTACATCAGCACAAACAACTCAAAAATTGCCATATAATGCGATTAAATCGGTATATTGGTCTATCTGGAGTTCTGTGATATGATAATGTATTGCAAGCCCTGATCTAAGTGATAGTTTAGCATGTACTTGGTGCCGTATGCAGCTGTGCATGTATTTCTCCCTCCCACTTCTCCCCAGCAGCCATTTAGCCTATTTCTAACATCAAATGGCCCTAATAAAAGCTAATCTAACATCTCAGATAAGTCAGGAAAATAAGCAAAAAAATCCAGTTAAACACCTATTAATGTCCCCTATCTATTTTCACAAATTATTGGAATTATGAGTTGTAGCTAGTGGCTGCTGGGCTTGTTGATTTAACCCTGATTTGAATTCTGTAGTGTTTAGTGTATAGTTATAGTTAAGGTGTAACTCAATTAGTCCACCGAATATTGATTGTGTTGTCATATGCAATTTTTCGGATAACCTCGCATATAGATATTAATCAGAGTAAAAAAAAAAGTTCCTACACAAAGTGACATTTAGCAAAGCAAGTATACTCATGATTTTGTTCTATTCTATTAAATTCTATTCTCATTTCATACATTACATCAGATGCCAAAGGGCTGAGAAGGACTATAACATAAAATAAAGACCACTATGTGTATTCTGCAGTGACTATTCAGCACTATTCTAACAGTGTTACAGCAGTCTACACAATCATGTATGATATTGTATGAACTTTACAGAGGTGTTTCAAAAAGACTAGGCTATATATATTGCTTTCTAGGGCGGTGGCTCTCATAGTGGGGTCCGGGGACCCCCAGGGGTCCTTGAGGGGGTTCCACAGACTCCCCAGCAAAAAGGCGAATCATTTATTTTCACAATAATTCCATCCATAAGTAACACAATGACCGAATGTGTGACTGTTTTGCTCATCATACACTTTCTGTAATAAAGCATCTAAAAGCAAAAGTCTTATCAGATGGGGGGGACCCTGGGGCGCAATCTTATCCAATTGTGGTCCGTGGTCTAATTTGTGTCAGTTTTGGGGTCTTTGATATGAAAACGTTTGAGAACCTCTGTTCTAGGGTGTGATGCTAAATGCGGTGTCCCAGTGTTACTGGACAGCAGCACTCCTCCAATGGTTTCATATGTCAAATAGAGTCATGTAAGACCACACAGACCCATCATATTTAGTCCCAGATGGGAAGATTTTAGTGGTTGAATTAGCAGCAGTGAAATTCGTGAATTGTACAACGGTCGACACCGTGCGTGGCGAGTTGACAGTGGTCGGTGAGAGTGAAATCAAGGATTACAGAAGTCATCCCTATACCTTCTCTAATTGAGCTGATTTATTTTGAATGAATATGATGCACAAATTAAACGAGCCTATTCCTCGTATAATTGCTGGGGACCCCTGGGTGTCCCTGGACCCCATAGCAGGCTAACTAGTATTGTAAAGGGGCAGGAGGTAGTGAACTGATGCTGTCCCAAATTCACTAGCCTAATTAAAACTTGACTGTATATTTTAATTTGGTCACTTCAAAGTTTTTACTTGTAAAATATCTTAAAGGGGAACCCATTACTTAATTCCTTACTTCCTCCATAACCTAACGCCTATAAACCTAACCCTTTAGGTTCAAGACAGTACCTAAATAATCTTCTGATATTGTGTGTGTGTGCGTGCATGCATGCGTGCGTGCGTGCGTGCGTGCGTGCGTGTGTGTGTGTGTGTGCGTGCATGTGTAACAGAAAGTGGGTGGGAGCAGCTGTCTCATGTGTCTTGGTAAAGCCGTGTAGTTTGGGATCAGCACTTTCTGCAGTGTGAGGGCCGGCCTCCTCCTAGCTCCCCTCTCAGGACATGCCTGGCCAGTCGAGATCACCACACGCTGCACAAAGCCCTCACTGCATTTGACAACATATCTCTCTGTTATGCTCCTACACACTCTGCACAAAGCCCTCAGTGCACTTTACATATCTCTCTGTTATGCTCCTACACATGCTGCACAAAGCCCTCAGTGCACTTTACATATCTCTCTGTTATGCCACTTTACAACAGATCTCTCTGTTATGCCACTACACACTCTGCACAAAGCCCTCAGTGTACTTTACATATCTCTCTGTTATGCCCCTACGCACGCTGCACAAAGCCCTCAGTGCATTTTACAAGATATCTCTCTGTTATGCTCCTACACACGCTGCACAAAGCCCTCAGTGCACTTTACATATCTCTCTGTTATGCTCCTACACACGCTGCACAAAGCCCTCAGTGCACTTTACAACATATCTCTCTGTTATGCCCCGACACACTCTGCACAAAGCCCTCAGTGCACTTTACAACATATCTCTCTGTTATGCCCCGACACACGCTGCACAAAGCCGTCAGTGCACTTTACAACATATCTCTCTGTTATGCCCCGACACACGCTGCACAAAGCCCTCAGTGCACTTCTGACTCTGTCTCAGGACTTTTATTTTTTATTTATTTTTATTTAACCTTTATTTAACCAGGTAAGTCATTAAGAACAAATTATTATTTACAATGGCAACCTGAAAAAGGACGTACACATCGGCCTGTTATGCTCTCTCTCTCTCTCTCATTTCTAGAGCGCCAACGATTAATCAGTTAGTCGATTGACGGAAAATTAATCGACAACTATTTTGATAATCAATTCATCGTTTTGATTTTTTTTTAAGAAAAAAAAGTCCGAATTCTCTGATTCCAGCTTCTTAAATGTGATTCTTTTCTGGTTTCTTTACTCCTATATATCTTTGGGTTGTCTGTCGTTATCCTGGGCTTTGGCAAACACTGATCGACATTTTTCACCATTTTCTGACATTTTATAGACCAAACAACTAATCGAGAAAATAATCGACAGATTAATCAATAATGAAAATAATGGTTAGTTGCAGCTCTAGTGCTCTCTCTCATGTCTTTGCTGTGGTTCATGGTGTGCGTTATGGGAGTTGACTCTGTTTCTTTGCTGTGGTTTATGGTGTGCGTTATGGGAGTCGACTCTGTTTGAAAAAGAGTAGAGAACTGACTCTCCTAGCCACACTTTCTCTATTTCTCCACCCCCTCTCCCCCCTCCCTCCCCCCCCCCCCCCCTCCCTCCCTCCGCGCTCTTTCTTCCAGTCCGACGGCCCGAGCAGCTTGGCAAGGTGTCAGCACAGCGCAGGCAGCCCCCTCGCCTTCCACAAATTAATTTTTTGCCCGCCAACGGGGGCACCGGCGGACCCCAAATTTCACACACGTCTCGCACACGCCCGCGGGGACGCCCCGATTTTTTTTCAGATTTTTCTCTGCCTCCGAAAATGTTGATTTGTATTGTAGAAAGTGATGGCCGGGGAAAAAGGCTGCAGCCCTGTAAGGTTTTGATGCCTACCCGAGCCTGCTCGCTTGTCTCAGTCTGTGTAGCGAGGGAGGCAGCAGCACTGAGCAGGACTGGGGGAGACACTTCCACAGAGCTGTGGGGGGAGAGGTGAGGGGCTAGGGGGAGGAAGGGTGAGGGAGGACATGCAGCTTTTGGGGGCCAATTTTTGGGACCAGAGGGCCCCCCCCAACTAGGAAGAGAAGCAGGAACCAGCAACCAGAAAGCCCTCACAACCAGGCCTTTTTTTCCCTCCTCTCTCCCTCTCATCATAGTAGACTGGGTATATTCCCATATGTGTTTGTACTGGGTGCGTGGTGTGTGTGTGTGTGTGTGTGTGTGTGTGTGTGTGTGTGTGTGTGTGTGTGCGTGCGTGTGCGTGTGTGCGTGCGTGTTTTAATTACGTCTTTTTTGTCATTTTGAATATCTTTGTGTCATGCAGTAGTCTAAATGTTCTGTGTTTTTTTTAGCTGTTTTTTAGATTGTGAACTTAGTGTCTGTGTAGTTTGACTTAGTGACAGTCAGAAGGTATGTTGGCCTTTTTGTAAGAAGAGCATCCACACAACAAGAGGGGAGAGAAGAAGTTAGGTAACTACAGTGTCCTCTGTGGAGGGGTGGTTAGTTAGTAGTGAACTCAGGGCTAGTTAGTCACTGGTGGTTAGTTAGGAGTTAGGGCTGGTTAGTTAGTCACTGGTTTAGAATGTCATGGCCCAGCCAGCAGCTACGGTAAGTGATTTTTATTTAAAGCTTTTAAAATGGCCTCTGTTGCTTTGAATGGGGAAACCAACAGGCCACATCCTCTGCTTTTCTTTCCTCTCTCTCTCTGTCTCTCTCCCCCCTCTGTCTTTCTACCTCTCTCTCTCTCTGTGTCTTTTTACCCCTCTCTCTCTGCCCCCCTCCTGTCTTTCTACCTCTCTCTCTCCCCCCTCTGTCTTTCTACCTCTCTCTGTCTCTCTCCCCCCTCTGTCTTTCTACCTATGTCTCTCTCTCTCTCTGTCTTCCCCCTTCTGTCTTTCTACCTCTCTCTGTCTCTCTCTCTCTCTCTCTCTGTCTCCCCCCCTCTGCCTTTCTACCTCTCTCTCTCTCCCTCCCCTCTCTCTCTCTCTCTCTCTCTCTCTCTCTCTCTCTCTCTGGGTTTTTTATGAGGCTGGCAGTTTGGGTCTGGGTTGAATGCCTGTCGCTGCTCTTACAATACTGACACACAAGCTGCTTCAAATGCAATCATCTCCCCTCACCAAAGCCCCTTTAACGTCATGTATGCAGTTCAATGTGCTCGGCCAATGTGCTATAGGGCCAATGTGCTATAGTTAGTACAGTTAGTCCAGCTCAAATGCAGTCTTTTTGACCTTGGCCTTGCTTCCCTCATTCTTGACTCGGCTTTGAAGTGTTTTTTGAAAAGTGAGAGAAAACATTGTCAATAGACACATTTGATGTCCTAATATTTTATTTGTGGCAAAACCGTTGAGCGCTTTTGCCTCTTAAATCCAACTTCTGTGAAGAGTTGAAGTAGACCAGGCAGGGCGGGCGTGGTGCTTACAGGCCATTTCCCCCCTCTTCCCTGGAAACTTTTTCAAACTCATCAAACAGAAAGTGTCAGTAGCCTATAGATACCATATTAAACTCATCAAACAAGAAGTGTCAGTAGCCTATAGATACCATATTAAACTCATCAAACAGAAAGTGTCAGTAGCCTATAGATACCACATTAAACTCATCAAAGTGTCAGTAGCCTATAGATACCATATTAAACTCATCAAACAAAGTGTCAGTAGCCTATAGATACCATATTAAACTCATCAAACAAAGTGTCAGTAGCCTATAGATACCATATTAAACTCATCAAAGTGTCAGTAGCCTATAGATACCATATTAAACTCATCAAAGTGTCAGTAGCCTATAGATACCATATTAAACTCATCAAAGTGTCAGTAGCCTATAGATACCATATTAAACTCATCAAACAAAGTGTCAGTAGCCTATAGATACCATATTAAACTCATCAAAGTGTCAGTAGCCTATAGATACCATATTAAACTCATCAAAGTGTCAGTAGCCTATAGATACCATATTAAACTCATCAAAGTGTCAGTAGCCTATAGATACCATATTAAACTCATCAAAGTGTCAGTAGCCTATAGATACCATATTAAACTCATCAAAGTGTCAGTAGCCTAGATACCATATTAAACTCATCAAACAAAGTGTCAGTAGCCTATAGATACCATATTAAACTCATCAAAGTGTCAGTAGCCTATAGATACCATATTAAACTCATCAAAGTGTCAGTAGCCTATATATACCATATTAAACTCATCAAAGTGTCAGTAGCCTATAGATACCATATTAAACTCATCAAACAAAGTGTCAGTAGCCTATACCATATTAAACTCATCAAAGTGTCAGTAGCCTATAGATACCATATTAAACTCATCAAAGTGTCGGTAGTCTATAGATACCATATTAAACTCATCAAAGTGTCAGTAGCCTATAGATACCATATTAAACTCATCAAACAAAGTGTCAGTAGCCTATAGATACCATATTTCTGCAGTTTTGCAATTACACCCTAAATATAGACTTGTAGATTATAGAAATGTAGATTTGCTGTGGACTAGAGTAATGTATTCTTGTATTCAAAGCGACAATATTTCATTCAGCTTGTTCAAACACACACACACACACACACACACACACACACACACACACACACACACACACACAGACACACACACACACACACACACACACACACACACACAAACACACACACACACACACACAAACACACACACACACACACACACACCTGTTTACAGATCGGAACACATTGGAAGTGTTGATGAAACTAAAAACACTTTATACATACCACTGGTTCTCAAAGTGGGGTGTGGGGACCCCCTGGGGGCCTTGATGGGGTTCCAGGGGGTCCCCAGCAAAGAAAATATTTTTACAATTGTAACAATATAATTGCATCCATAAGTAACAGAATGACAGAATGTATGACTGTTTTGCTCATGGGTTTCATACACTTTCTGTAATAAAACATCTAAAAGCAAAAATCTTATCAGGTGGGGGACCCTGGGACAAATTCTTATCTGTTGGGGGTCCGTGGTCTAATTTGTGTCAGAGGATTTAATATTTCCGCTACTCACTAAGGTGACTGTCGTTTAATCTCCACCAGCATCACTTCCTCTTAACACAGATCTGCTAAAACCCGCCTTGTCTTCAGTTTGCTAAAGACAAAATGTCACAGAGTGGACTAGAAGTATTTGTATTCATTCATGTTTACATCATTTTGATGAAAGTGCAGGCTAGTATGATCATTCCTCCACCCTGACTTCTATATAAATATAGTTTGTATAGACCCCGACCGTTATATCGGTTGACCGATATTCTCGGCCGATATTGGCAGACTGTATGTTGTCTGACCGATATGCGCCGATATCTTTAATTTTAAGATATATATTAGCAGCATTTTATGTATATTAGA
Source organism: Poromitra crassiceps (assembly GCF_964638095.1). Lineage (NCBI taxonomy): Eukaryota > Metazoa > Chordata > Actinopteri > Beryciformes > Melamphaidae > Poromitra > Poromitra crassiceps. The sequence goes on along the minus strand of NC_139628.1, from coordinate 47,551,461 downwards.
TCCTTTTTCTTAATGCAAGTTATATATTTGTTCTATTTGTTTTTTATTTATAGTTATTTATTTATAGTTTTAATTTATAATGAGTCATTTCCAGTGTTTAGTCTTTCCCTGATATCGTTTTGGACAATACATTTAGTTGTTAAACTGTAAAATATCTTGGCCACATGACATATCTTTGTCATAAGATATTTGAGGGATCATTGCAAAATAAAGAAAAGAAAAGAAAAAAGTTGGTATATAAATTATGTAAGAATATCGGCCCCAAAAACCCAGTATATCGGTCAGGCCCTAGCTTGTTCTTGCTCCAGCACCAGTTCATATTTTCATGTACTCTCTCTCTGCTCTTCCACATGATGGCCTACAAGCTCCATATAACTACCTTCACCCAGCACTGAAATGGTTAAATATTTTTGGAATATAGTTTATTTTTTAAATAAGCTTTTGTGATTTGTGTAGAGATGGAGTAGAGAGCCACTGAACCAAAGCAGACAAACAGGAAATAATCCAGACACACGCTAAGTATTACTGTACATATTACTAAGGGCCACATCAGCAATATCAACTGCCAAGGACCCCCATCCCCCACCTTCAACTGTTCTCTCTCTCTCTCTCTCTCTTTCTCCTTCTCTCTCTCTTTCTCCCTCTCTCTCTCTCTCTCTCGTTGATCTCACTCTTTCCTCAGTCTGTAAACTCGCCCACCCGCGTGGAGGTCAGGATGCTGTTCAGGTGTTTCAGTATGATGTCACGTCAAGGTCGTATGATGTCACTGTCAAGGTCATTGCAGCTGACGATGCCTTCTCCCTCTCTCTTCTCTCTCTCTTCTCTATTTTTCTATCTCTTCCTCTGGCCTCATTCTTCATTTTAGCACTTTTGTCACTGTTTCTCTTGGTTAACTTAAAAAAAAACAGAATTTAAATAGTGACATAATGTAGATATACATTATGATATATATACATCACCCCAGGCTTTCCCCAACCATTTGCCTCTTTCCATTAATAGCAAAAGTTCAAATACTCCCCTTTTGCAGGGTTGTTCTTACACAGGCCTAGAAAGTCTGCCAATTTTGTAAAAAATAAATAAAATAATAATAAGTTAAAAAAAATCGGGTCTTGAAAAATGTGGAAATAGCACAGAAAAGTATGTAAAGATATTACTGTTCATTCCCAATATGCATGCAGCTAGACATTTTCTGCGGTTTTAGACTCTTGCCATCTCACATATTCTGATATTGTTGCTTAATGAAGAATATTTTTCACCTATAGAGTGAAACTTATATATATCCCTGCCTGTATATCCTGCCATAGCTTTTTCTTTATTGTTTGTGCCATTAGTTTCTCTGGCTTTTGAGTTGTGCTCAGAATGTTGCATCAACTGTAATCCCCACTCCTATGTTCTTAGCAGTTGGCAATGGCACATTGTTTTATCACAGGCAAAATATATTGAAATTTCATTTTTGTAATTATTTAATTTAATTATGCATAATTTCCTGTGTCTGGATTGTTTTAGCTATTTTGCTCCCCACAATATATTGGAGTGTAAATAGGAGAAATGATAGTATGTGGAATTGGCCTTATGAAGAAATGAAACCTAGTTTAATTGACAACAATTAAATTTAGCAATAGTTTTTTTGCTCTGTAAACATTTTTGCATATTGAGGAAAAATAATAGATTTCTTAAAAAAATATCTTAAAAAAAAGAAAGTGGGGAAAATGAGCTGCCACACCAGACAATATGATTGAACAAAATCAAACAATTTTCCTAAAAAGGTGTGGATATTTTTGCAGACAGTATTCTGTAGTAATATATTTTTTTCTACAGTGCTCCTTCAGCAGATAAGATAGTCTTCATTCAGGACTCCTCTTCACTCCTGTTTCCTCCATGTTGTCCTCTCACCCTCCATCCATTTTGTATGGTGGAGATTCACTTTACTAAGTGCCTTGGTGACATAATGTGGAATATTTTAACTGCGCATGTCAATATTGAATTACCTCACTTTTTTATGTCGCTATTATTTAACTAACTTGTTATACAATCATGTACATTTTATTAAATTATGTCTTATTGGTGAGCTGTTAACTCCGATTCCTCTCAGAAAGTGTTTTCCTCTCTTACTTTGTATCTGACAATTTGTGTTTAGGTGAAGGTCTGCGTTAAGACAGGTTTTATGTAAATCAGCCAAAAACACACACATTGTAACTAAATATTACACAGAGAAATTGAGGAAAAAAATACCAATGTACCTTAACTGACATTGATCTCTTTGGATGTTGACCTAATGTGTTTTTCCCACTTGATCTTTCCAGTTGTACCCAGTATACAGCAGTATACGTGATGGAGAATGGCCCCATGTGAGTCCCCTGTGGCTGGTCTGGGGTCAGTCAGTGTGTGCAGGGTTCGCTCTAGCAGCACATCATGTTTTGCAGATAACTGATGCCTCCAAATCATTATGTGCTGCCACCGTGAGCCATGGCCTCCCCACCGCCAACCAATCAGAACCTGTCACCCGCCAAACTGAACCAGAGGACAACCAATCACAGTCTGTCACCCGCCACACAACCAGAGGACAACCAATCACAGTCTGTCACCCACCACACAACCAGAGGACAACCAATCACAGTCTGTCAACCACCCGATAGCCAGAGGACAACCAATCAGAGTCTGTCACCCACCACACATAACCAGAGGATAACCAATCACAGCCTGTCACCCACCACACAACCAGAGGATAACCAATCACAGCGTCACCCACCACACATGGCCATAACCAATCACAATCTGTCCCTCACTACACATACCCAGAGGACAACCAATCACAGCCTGTCACTCACCACACATAACCAGAGGACAACCAATCACAGCATGTCACCCACCACACATAACCAGAGGACAACCAATCACAGCCTGTCACTCACCACACATAACCAGAGGACAACCAATCACAGCCTGTCACCCACTACACATAACCAGAGGACAACCAATCACAGCCTGTCACTCACCACACATAACCAGAGGACAACCAATCACAGCCTGTCACCCACCAGACATAACCAGAGGACAACCAATCATAGCCTGTCACCCATCACACATAACCAGAGGATAACCAGGTCACATGCTGAAATATGTTGTCCTACAGGACAGCTGCCTCTCTTTAGTTAATCATAAGATATATTTCCATGCAACTGTCCAATCGATTAAATTTTGTGAAATAAAAAATATAAATGTCTCAAAAAATTAATAGTGAATTAGGTATGATTCCATCAGCTGGGTTGAAGTGAATAAAATCAGCTTCCTAAAAATCAGAAAACATACCAAGCTAGAAGAATCTAAGAAGTCTTTCAGTATTGGTTAGGTTGGTGTGAAGAAATTGGCTTCCTGAAGGTCACAATCTCACAAAACACCCAGGGATAAAAGTCTTTCAAGAACTGATATAGTTTAGAATATAGAATATAGAATATGGTACTTGGCAAGATGTGGACTGATGTTGCTCATAATTCCTGCTTTCATCTGAAGACAACAACAAACACATGACCTTTGCAATATTCTAATCTACAAACTACTGGTTATCCAACCACAGTGGAGACTTATGCATGTTAGAAACAATACATTTGCTATTCTAATGCACCAAGTCCTGCTCATACAACCATGCACACACAAATATTTGACAGACATTTCAGAAAGCCCAAAGACATAGCCACCTTTGTTGTCCAATGTTGTCCAATGACACTGAGACAGTTGCACCAGGCCTACATTATTTATAAATTATTAGACAAATGTGTGCCCGTCTCTATCACATGGTTTCATTTAGCTTTTCTCATTTTTGAATATTGAATTAATTAATTAAATCTTCAATCTTGGACATTCATTCAAACCTGAATTATTAACAAAAGCTGCAGGGATGGAAACCTGCAACCATTAGTCAGTCGATCGTCAGGAAATTAAATAATCACCACATTTTTTATTTATTTTTAATAATTGATGAATGGTTTAGACCAGACCAGTGGTACTCAACCTTGTCCTACTCAGGAGCCACATTGACAAGAAATATTTTTGCAAGAGCCACAATCCAAAAACATCCCTTTCCTCCTGAAACTAGTTTGGTTCTGTTTGAGTCTCTCCAGCCCTTAGCTCCCCACCTTTCTGGAAATCACTACTGAACCTTGGGTGCTTTTGAATTGTGAAATGACGTTATCACAAAGCAGATAGATGATTTTCCCTGAACCCATGGACACAGAGAAAAACTCCAGGTCCCAGTCCTCTGTAAATGTTTGATTTTCCTCTTCATATTTGCATTTGTTACATTCTTTAGCCATTTTAGGTTCATGCTAAGCTACTTTTCCCAGTGGGACGGAGTTTGCACTTGTCTCGCGCACCTGCAAAACAGAGCGCCAGACCTGAGATCAATTGTGATTGGTTCTTCAGACAGCTGAGGGATTGGGGCATAAAATAGATCATGGATGTGACCTGAGAATAAGAATGAAATTTTGATGTCTGCTGACATTTTTATTTTTTACTTTATTTGGACTTAAAAGAACCGTAACTACCCATAAAGGAGCCTTGGGTTGACTGGTTTACAAAAAAATAAAAATTTAATAAAATCGCTTGTTCCAGCTTTTAAAATGTGAATATTTAGTTTTCTTTAGTATTCTATGACAGTAAACTGATTATCTCTGGGTTGTGGACTGGAAAAAAGAAGACATTTGAGGACGTCATCTTGGACTTTGGGGAGAAAATGATTGACTTTTTTCACCATTTTGTGACATTTTATAGACCAAACAACTAATCGATTAGTCGAGAAAATAAACGACAGATTGATCGACAACGAAGATAATCGTTAGTTACAGTACATGCCCTGTCACCCTCTGCCTCCATTCTTCAGTGTGTGTGTGTGTGCGTGCATGTGTGCATGTGTGATGATGCTACCAGTCAGTGTGCCAAGCAGTAGCAGCACATCATTACTGGTATTGGTCTCTGGCTGCCAGTATGGTTTGTGCTGCTTCAGTCAGACACACACACACACTCCTCCTGTGCACACGAAAACATATTTGTGCCTTGTCAATTATGCGTGACCAAGAAAATCTTGTATTTTGTACACTCATTCATTGAATATTACCTATAGTGTTAGGGCTGGGCGATATGTCGACATTGTGATATGAGACTAGATATTGTAATATTGTAATGTGGTGATATGGCATAAGAGTTGTCTTTTCCTGGTTTTAAAGGCTGCATTACAGTAAAGTGATGTCATTTTCTGAACTTAAGCAGACTGTTCTAGCTGTTCTATTATTTGCCTTTACCCACTTAGTCATTATATCCACATTACTGATGATTATTTTATCAAAAATCTCATTGTGTAAATATTTTGTGAAAGCACCAATAGTCATCCCTACAATATTGTTGCAATATTGATAGAGGTATTTGGTCAAGAATATTGTGATATTTGATTTTGTCCATATTGCCCAGTCCCAATTAGCGTTCAATCAGTATGGGTTTTTGACGACCGATAATATTTTTGTATTCAAGCTACAATTTTACCATTTTTATGGCAAATAATTCCAAGTATTCACTGTTTCCCTGGAATTTTATTCTTGTCATGGTAGAAAAGCCCTAAAACCGTCCTTTGAAAGCCAGACTAATGACATTATTTTACAGTCTGACCCACCAACACCTGTTTAATGGCAGGGGAACTCTGGGATGCATTATGTACAAATTATACTGTGTATTATTGGGCAATTAAATTAATAAATAAAATGTGCAAAAATAAATCAACTGTCATGTCAAGTTTTCTAGACTGTTTCAGGCAGAAGACTTCATCACATCAGAGGTGGATTCATATCAGATTCTTAATTCACAAATACACCAAGGTAGCCCTTTACACATTCCATACATGCTCATAATAAAGCCAATAAACATGTCTGAAAAAGGGACTAAGAAACAGCTGTACTTTGTTCTCATCTATTGATAATATGGAGATTGCACCGTTATACTGTGTTGATATAATTGGGAGAATTTTTTATTTTTATTCATTCTGTTCTGTCATTATCCATAACATCTCTATATTTAAGTGAGCAATACCCACTCACTTTAAGATTATTAAATGTTTCAAATATGCACCATGTTATGCTTTTATACCCCAATGATGCTGAAATTAGTCAGTTTTCTGCACACATCCATCACTAGCCTTTTGTGTTGCTATTCATATTTTAAGACCACAGCAGGAGTAGTGGTTATTTTGGACATGTCTTCAGCAGCAGAACAAAGTTGAAGGAGTACTGGACCCACACCGAGATGAAATGCTTAGTCAAATCTAAGTGTCCACTTTATTAAACAGTGTTCAGCATATTAACAGCAGCTCCACAGCCACTCCTCCAAGGTCTACATACTCAACTACAATGGTCTGGTAATTAAGGCTGGGCGATAATTCAATATGATCTTTCCCGTCTTTCAATCGGTTCATATCATGAAGATATTTTAATATCACAACACATTTCTGCTGTCTAAATTGATGACAAGCAACATTTACTTAAACTGATCAAATTGAGCTATTGGGTAGGAGTATGATTTGACTAGTTTTATTTGACATCACACCTACTGTAACATTACCATTCGGTTCAATGAGATGAATATTAATTTATATTTAACATGATTTTGCATATATGAACCATATATCTATTGATATCAAGAAAAATCCTGATTATCATGATATTGATTTCAACCATATCGCCCAGCCCTAGTCTGGTTTATGATGGAGTTGTACACTTTTATAGGAACCAAACCTAACAGTATTTTTTATCTTATAAAAAGAGAAGGAACAAATTACTTGACTGGCCTCATCATTATATAATACAACACTGGTAAGTCCGGTGTGAATACGGTTTATTACTGTAAGATCTCTTGAAACTGTTGTAGAAAAAATAACTGCCCGGGAGGCCGCCGGATGGCTGGAAATGTCAGATAAGAACAGAAGACATTTTGGCAACAGAAACGTATACCATCTTAAATTTGACTCCTGCATCACACGCATGAATTCATGTCATGATATACTGGTAGCAAAGTACCAAAAATTAACATTTTCAAATGCCATTTATCAACATTATTTGACATTATGTGAAGTGTCCTTAATAACCATTATTATGTTCATGGTTAACCCTAAATGTACAAATGCCTGTGACTTGAACACCACAGTTGGATGATATATCCTTATTAGATGGTTATTTGGTTGCACCATACCACACTGGCTCTCAAACAGATTATTACAACTCTTCAAAACTGTATGACAAATAATAATAATAAAATATCCTTTCTTGTAACCTCAAAAAGACTTTTGCTGGCAAGATCAGAGAAAGGAAGGAATTCACCTACAAAACATAAATCATCACAATATTCTCGAGTCTCTGCAGTGCAATGTGTATGCTAAATTGAAATTGTTCTGCTCTCTTGTGTTATGTTGAGCCAGTACAATAAGTTTGCAAAATGTGCCAACTGATTGAATTAAACAAAACAGAAACACATTATTAAATAGAACTATTTACATAAGGAAGACCAACATCTGCCTTTTCCTATTGAAGACCTTTCTCTATGCAACATGAATGTGTTTGGATGAGGAAGCAGGAAGGTTTTATCTTCTAGATGGAACATGGAAGACCTCCAGACGTTTCTCTGCTTCACTGCGTTTGCTTTCTGGCTTTTCTTTAAATACACAGGAAGAATGAATCTTAGAGCGCTTCCGTACGACACAATGGTGTCATGGTTCGGGACGTTTTCTATACAGCAAAAAAAGTAGAAATGCCAGAGAAATGTCCTTTATTCTAACATTTGTAATTATTCTACTTGGTTTCGTTTAACTTTGCGAGGGAGCGAGACAAATCCATCTTGCCACGCTCCAATCTATTGGTTTGGGTGGTTCGGACCAATCAGCGTCCGAGGAAGGAGGAGGCGGTCCTAAGTGGTGGAAGTTAGCATGTGATAAGACGGTGATAGACAGATGGTTCATCCGATCACCTGCCAAGTAGTTGAGATCAAAAATGCTTAATTTTGCAGCGGCTTTTCTCAAAAATTGCAATGCAGTTTGTGAAGTTTTATGTCATTTTTCGCAGTAAAATTGTGGGATCTGGCAAAAATTGGAAGTTGAGGAACCTGTTTTGCGATTTTGTTTTTTTTAGAAATGACAGGAATTTAAAAAAATTGCAAGCCCCCGCAAAAATAGGTTGAATTTGCATTCATTATTGTGATCGCAAAATAGCAATTTCCTGGAGCGACTGATTGAACCTAAAGCTTCAGTTCGTACCGAAACATTTCAGTACGAACACCATTGTATTCTTACAGCCCTACCTCTGAGATTTCCTGGATTTTCCAGAAAGCAAAAGACTATGAGGCAGATAAATGGAAATAAAGAAAGAAGGAAAACAGTTGACAGTCTAAATGTTGTGATGATGTGAACGCAGCCCGGGTAGACCCCCCACAGTGCAGGACAGCCCCGAGAACACCGAGCCAGAGGAGGTGAGAGGTCAGCGGGAGAGGAGAGGGAGGTCACTGGGGTTCATGATGAGACCAGAGTCTAGGTTCAGATTATCTGTGGAGACAGAAATAAACGTCTATAAAGCCGTGACTAGAGAGTTCTGCTGTGGGCCTATCATCGAAACACCGGTGAAGGAGGGTGCCCACCTGATGACTCCAATGAAGCTTTTAACCCTCCCCCGCCACACACACACACACACATCACCACAGCTCCCGCTTGGAAACCCCTCGGATGGCAGCATCGTCCCCACTCACACATCACCACAGGGTGGCAGCATCGTCCTCACTCACATCTCAAGTAGGTCGTGAATCAAACAAGGGATCGTATCACCTAGAACTGCTAATATGTTGCTTAAGTGTTGTCCTGTTGCTTGCTTCATTATGCTTCAGCTGCTACTGCTTGCTTGCTTCAATGTTGTCATGTCATTTGTTCTGTCGCTTGCTTCTTGTATCGTATGCTGCTTTTGCTACTGCCTGCTGCTACCAATGTTGTCATAACATTTTTTTGTTGTATTATTATCATCCTCAACAACATCAACATTTTCTATAGCATGTCAATTTTGTCTTATCACAAGTTGCTGTTTACATCCCATTCCAATAATTGTGTTTTATCTTCACTTCTTTTTTGTTTTTGGGGGGGATTTTATTATAACATCTGGCCAGAGACTACAGATGTAAACTAGTGTTAATTCTGGCATATTTACAGCAATGTTCATTCATATGCACTGTCCCTGTCAAAACCAATAATAGAAAATAAAATAAATGAACTAAACCCATCTGTCCATTACTTTTCACACGTTAGTGGTAGTGAAAACCTCTTCTTTAGTGGTAGTGAAAACCTCTTCTTTTATCCGATTGGCTAAGCAACCATAATGTGATGAGTGCCGCTGCTGATTGGCTCTCGACCAAAAGTTCGAAGGCGAGTCTCACGGGAGAGGAGAGCGCAGCGGTGGTAAGCACTACAGAGGACTTCAGGCGACGCGCTCCCAGCAATAATGTTAATCAAGGTGTTTGTGACGGTTTCGGAGCACTGGAGGACACATATTTCAATCGGAAGCTCGTGAGCGCACCGAAATCTACTTCGGTCCGGAAGTACCGGTTATAAAGGAACTGGTGCCATAGTGATATCAGGTTTTGGTACCCAACTCTAGTCTTCGTAACCTTCAGCTCAACATCAGCATCCCAAGGTAAAAGCGTTACCAATCTTCTTGTTGCACAACAGGAAGGTGTACGGTAAAAAGTCACTTCTCTTTCACGTCGATTTGAGTTATTCTGTGTGTGTTCATGAATGACAGCCTCACCTTGATCAAAGTTGTTGAGTTTTTTGGAGTTGGAACCGTCACCGAGTCCCTCAATGTCCACCAGGTCACTGTTCACATCTGAGTCATTCAGAGCACTGAGGGTCACATCTAGACACACACACACACACACACACACACACACACACACACACACACACACACACACACACACACACACACACACACACACACACACACACACACACACACACACACACACACACACACACACACACACACACACACACACACACACACACACACACACACACACACACACACACACACACACACACAGATAGATGTTAGTTGTAGCATAGAGCTCAACAGTCACGTGACTTTTCGTGACGTCATTTGCCCCGGAAGTAAGTTCCGCGTCCATTTTCTCCATAGACATTTCGATAAATCCAAATATAATGAGTTTTAAGGCTCGAACCAACTTGGTTCGAGCCTTAAAACCAAAGCCAAAAAGTCTTCCAGAGAATCTTGAGTGACCATAAAACACACGGTATAAAGTATAATCAAGTAATATCGATAAAGAACCGACCCAATAAGGAGTATTGATAAGAGTAGCTTAGAGTCATTTTAGTTTATTCGTTTGACAATTCGGTTTCCATGTTTGCAACACCAAAATTTTGCTTCGCTGCACAACCTGGACACCAGCAAGGAGCCTGAAATAAAGGAGATGACATCACTCACGTCACACGGTCACAGCATTCACATGTTGCATTGGGGCCAGGCTTTGGGGTCAGTGCTATTGAAGTGAATGAGGAGGGCAGGCTAAGTCCCACTATAAACCATCATATCTGTGTCGTTTCACCTTTGATTGAAAAATGCTTCCATCAGATTAAAGAAAACACATGTGATGTTGACTGATGCCCATGTATCATGGTGTATTTAGCTAATCTAGTTAGCTCTATTTTGGACCAAACAGGGACTTGAGTTGAGTTATATGCAGCTGCTGGACAGAGCCATGATATGTTTGGAGACCAGTAATAAGGAAAACACATTTAGAAAAAAAACAAAAAACAAAAAAAACATCAGTCAACATCACATAATGTGTTTTCTTTAAGGCCGTGACATACTTCCGCGTCAAACCCCTCGCCGAATGGACCGAGGGCCGAGGGGGGTGCACCGCACCACGGTCAGCAAGCCTGCCGGCACAGCCTGCATGCAGCTCCTCGAAAATGTGACTCAACGCAGCTGATGCGAACAGCGCGAGTATAATATAATATACTATACTAGATGGAAAGATAACAGGAGAGAGTGAAAGCTATTAGCAAGTATATGCACCACATTCTCTCCTTGGGCGAACTTCTAGTCATTGAAATCCTAGTGAAATCACACAATTACTCATTTTGCTGGGGACTCGCCTGTGACCCCCTCGTCAAGCTGCCCTTCGAGTATTTAGGACTAGCTGCCGTCAGCAAGGCTCCAAGTCGAGGCGGAAACAGAAGTATTATCTCAGCCTTTAATCTGGTGGAAGCATTTTTCACTCAAAGGTGAAATGACACAGATGGTGTATTCATAGCTTTCAAGGGGCGTTACGTAAGTACAAGGAACGCCCCTTCTGGCGGTCAAAACTCAAAACATCAATGGCGCTGAACACTCCAGACGCAGCTGCAGCAAAAAGCGGTCTTTTTTCCACCAGTTTCCAGTCAGGAATATTTAGACCATCTATCAAGCGTTGAAAAAGAACGATATCTAAACAAACTACACGTTTTGGGCACTTCAAACAAACCGAACTATCGTTAACGTTACTGTCCAACACATGGCAGTTCGGGGGAAATTGTTTCACAACAAGAGACTGCGTGCGGAGTGCGGACTCGTTTTTTATAATGTTGTGGAGCCCAGCCCTCGTCGCGTGTGAAGAGAGAGGGAGAACGGGTGAGACAGAAGCAAACTATTTTTTGCAGATCTCAAAAGCAGGTAAACCACTGTGGGATTAGTGAGACTATTGCTAAAAAGTGATGCCTGGGCTGTCGTCCGCTCAAACAGTACTTCACGGGGCGGCTGCATGTCAATTGACGTGTCCTTAATATGCAAAGCGTGCAGCTCTAAAACAAACAGCGTGAGAAACTAGTCGACTCGGCGGGCAGCAGAATGAACAAGTTTTTTTTTTGACCGTCAGATGGGCGTTCCCGGCAGCACGTAACGCCCCTTGAAAGCTATGAATAGTGGGACTTACCCTGCCCTCCCCATTCACTTCAATATTTGAACGCTGACGTGAGTGTTGTCTCATCCTTCTTTTTAAGGTCCTTGGACACCAATAAAAAAGGTTCAGTCAAATTGTTTTTTTCTCACCAGCCCCCATGGAGATGAGCATGATGCCCTGAGACGTGTATGTGTGTGTGTGTGAGTGAGTGAGTGAGTGTGCGTGTGTGTGTGTGTGTGTGTGTGTGTGTGTATGTGTATGTGAGGCTCACCTGCAGTCTTCTGTTTCTTCATGGGGGGCTGGCGAGACGGGGGGCCCTGGACCACAACCTGAGCTTTTGGCACGGAGATGACGGTTGGGGTGCCCTGGGTTACCATGGCCACGGCAGCGGTGGCCTTCTTGACGACCTTCTTGGGCCCATCAGCAGAGGAGATGGGCAGACCACCTTCCTCATACAACTTCCTCTTCACCGTGCTCTTCACAGGACCACTGCAGTGCAGACACACAGACGACATCTGAACTGACTTTGCTAAGAACTTTACACCTGTTAAAGCAGCTACGGGGGAACTTTCATCTTGTGTTGATTGTGGCGCCGCCTGTGGACAAAAGCGGTCTCATCTGCTGATGTAGGTAAGAAGTCAGTAGACTTTTAGCCTGTTTCATATAGAAAAGTTAGCTGTTTCAATAGGGGCTGACTTTTCATGGGCCATTTCTCATCTCACTGATCACTGTACAATGTAAACAGCCATGCTCTGAGCAGCGCTCATCAGCGCTCTGACCATGAAAGCCTCGCGCGATCTGCGCTAGAGGCTGAAAATAGAGGCCGCTCTAGAGACCTCACGTCTCCTATGTCAGGGCCAAAAAGTCGCATTTACACACCGCCGATGGGCAACTAGCATGAGACCTGATTCATGAAACAAAGTAGCGTTTGTATACATGCACCATTTTTCCGTGCAGGAGCAGATATCATTTGCCTACCGTTTCGCTCACTTAAACGGTTTCGTAATACCGCTACTTCTAATCGAGAATATGTCTGCTAAAAAGTTGCAAATGGCACTGGCGTATGTCAGCCCTTGTCTGGTATTTTTACTTGTGGAAGAACAAAGGAAGAGGCGGAGGTGAAAAATAAGGAGAAACTAAATGGCTGATCATGCAGTGAGGCTCAAGAGACTTTCCCAAAGGCACGTTGTTGTGAAAATATCTGTGTTTTGGAATGATCAGATGAAGTTGGAAAATGAGTACAACTTTTTGGCCCCGACACAGCAGACATGAGGTGACGCATCGGTCAGCCTTTAGTTGCTGCTAGTCCTTTCTAGTACTCCCAGTGCATCTGGGGCTTTACCTTGCAGGACTGGAGTCAGCCACAGGGTGCAGCTGCATGGTGAGCTCTCCTAGTTTGGTGAAGGCTGCTCCTGCTGCAGAGAAGATCTCCCCAACCTGAAGAATAAACACAAGACAACTAGAGTCAATCAACTAATTTACTATCCACTGCTCCCATCTGCTATGGCTATATATATTCGGACTGCCACTACTATAGGTGCATTGATCAAACATATGAATGAAGTGATAAATACAGGGATAAGAGAAAATTGTAATGCAACAAAAATAACACTTGAAACTGAAATAGCACTGATGGGGAAGATTAAGTTATGGGCGAGGGGGCAGGGAAGTCAGATGTTGGTATAGTTTGTTTGTGTGTGTGTGTGTGTGTGTTAAAAGAAAGAAATGAGATAGAAGAAAAATGTGTGAGTTGGACTGAAAACCTTTATGCAGTGATGCCTAACGTTATGTGACACAAATTGAGAAATGCGTGCTGTCTGAAAATTTCCTAGATTCCTTCTCCAAAAAATTCAACAAATACCTTGACTTTCCCGAATACACCTCTAAAAACGGTGATATTCAAGGCTGGCATCAGTTCTGAGGCTTTCAGAGACCTGGAACCATTTTGGAGGTTTATAGATTATAGAATGATTATAGAAACTCTACGGTGACAACCAACAGAGCAGTGCTTCATGTGCTAATAATGACTTACTTTGGTGGAGGCTGACGTCATTATGCTAAACTTGATAGAAGTGAATGATGCCTCGAACAGGACCCACAGCTAAGCGCTAACTAGCTAAGCTAGCTAGCTTAGCATTCGCCGTTCCTCCTGATGCAGCAGCTAGCCTACTAGCAGCTAAATGTTGTGCTGTTCCTCCACTAACAGTGTTGATGCCTGCAAACAGCCTACATGTCAGTAGTCCGGTGCATGGCTACAGCCTGGCCCGGCTTTCCACTGTTTACATTAAGCTACAGCTGCACAACATAAAGACAGAAATACAACAGAGTGGCTGATGTGACGATGCCTTCGCTGTCTCCTCGTAAATTCCCAATATCCAAGTAGTCTACATATTTCTTTTTGGCATTGGCGGGTGCAATACCGCCACCCCCGGATCGGAGTGTGTCTTCTTCTTCATCTTCTTCTGTCGGGTTTCATGGCGGTTGAGATCCTAATTAAACAGTGCATTACCGCCACCTACTGTATTGCTAAAACGTACTAACCAGTGGAACCCTCTCTCTCTCTGTCAGTGTGTGTGTGTGTGTGTGTGTGTGTGTGTGTGTGTGTGTGTGTGTGTGTGTGTGTGTGTGTGTGTGTGTGTGTGTGTGTGTGTGTGTGTGTGTGTGTGTGTGTGTGTGTGTGTGTGTGTGTGTGTGTGTGTGTGTGTGTGTGTGTGTGTGTGTGTGTGTGTGTGTGTGTGTGTGTTTTATTTATGATTTTCTTGATATATATTGTGGCTAGTCACTGCAACAGGAAGTAGAAATCCCTAAGCCTTGGTTCCTGTGCTGAATACGGAAGAGAGCGTGACTTTGGTTCCGTTGTCCAGACCAGAAGTCACCTGACTGAACTGGTGACAGCAGTCTGACCAAATCAACCAACTCAATTCAGCTCAACTCCAGTAGGCTAGTACAGCTACTTTTTTTTTTTATCCCTTTAAAGTGTTTACGTAATGGCGTTTTTGATTTGTGGACCCAAACTTGCTACTTGTGGGATTGTCATCAGCATATGGGGAGTCGTCATGTTGGTAAGCTTGACTTTAGAAACTTCGCAACCGTTCGATCCCCGTTGATCCCTTTCTCTTGTGTGGTGTAGAGGTAACTGTACACCAAACCCCATTCAAAAACATGGCAATTTAGTGCTGGCTTGCTTTTCGGATTCGGCAAACATGTTCGACCAATCAAAGCTTAATAAACGAAATTGCATCTTTTAACTAGTCCGCATGTTAATTGTTCACTTTAAGTGAGAACGTTGAAATTATTGAATTGAAATTGTATTGAAATAAAGTTCTGCGTACGATGCTAGCCGGGCGCTTTTCTCACCAGAGATGTGATGTGAAGTAGCCTAAAACTCTACAAATACGTAACCTACTTTTCAGGTATCTGTACTGAGTATTTTTCTGAAAACGTTTTAATTTACTCCCTACATTTTAACACAAAATAGGCTACTCCTTTCTACTCCTTACATTTTCAAAACAGGCTAGTCAATTATTTATTAATGCACGACAGACATATAGACAATGTAAAGATCTCTCACGCTACCCCAAGTTTCACACATTACATTATGTGCATAAAAAACATCACACATTATTAATCAAAGTAGCCTAACATGTTTGGAGGGGATCTATAGTCTTCGAATTATTAATACAGTAGTAGGCTATGTGTTTCAGTTAGCTTTGCAGCACAGAAACAGCCAGTAGAAATACTTTTAGTTTTTACTTTGATACTTTATTACACTTCAGAGCCTGTAGCCTACTTTTTTAAGTTTACTAGACAAAACAAGTTGAATCAGTACTTCTACTTTTACCAGTCTTTTTTTTACACAAGTAACTGTAGCCTACTTCTAAAGAATGTGTGTACTTTTCCCCTCTCTGATTCTCAGGCAATGCTGGGGATATTCTTCCAAACACATTCAGCAATGCTGATAGAAGATGTGCCCATGACTGAAGAAGACATGCATTCAGAGTAAGGCTGATTATTGACTGTACGTCACTTTACGGAGGGGGGGGGGGGGGGGGCGGGGGTAGCAAAAGTAATATAGTAATGTAACAGGTAATGTAACCAATTGATACCAAGTAATAAGTAAAGTAATTTGATTAATTTTCAAAGGAGTAATAAGTAAAGTTACATTTTATAGTAACTTGCCCAACACTGCTGACCTATACTGTATCTGCAGAAAGATACACACACATTTGACCGTGTGACTGACTCACAGTGGAACAGTAGCATCACACATGTCAGCCTCACATGACAACACACAAAGATCGGGGGGGGGGGGGGGGGGGGGGTGTTCCAGACACGCCCTTTAAACTAGGGCTGCAGAATGAATCATCAAAATCACAATATGGCCAAGTGCAATATCCAAATCACAGGAGCCTGCGATTCTCTCTCTCTCTCTCTCTCTCTCTCTCTCTCTCTCTCTCTCTCTCTCTCTCTCTCTCTCTCTCTCTCTCTCTCTCTCTCTCTCTCTCTCTCTCTCTCTCACACACACACACGCATAAATAAAAGGAACAGGAAGTGTTAGCAGCCATGTTTAGCAGTACTCTATTTGTGTCAGTTTTGTCCTTGAGGTGAAAAAGTTTGAGAAGCTGCTGTATTATGATGTGAACCTTGTTGTCTTTGTAAATTGTGATGCTTTTGTACAGTAAAGGGTGTGACCTCTGACCTTTGTCCCCTCAGTCCCCAGAGAGTCCACAGCCTCTACAACAAGGTCGGCTACAACTGTTTCATAGCAGCTGGGATCTACGTTTTGGTGGGAGGCTTCTCCTTCTGCCAAGTCAAACTCAACAAGCGCAAGGTGATTCATTACGTTCATTTGAATTGAGCGTCATTTCTGTTTTTTTGACCCAAGCGTTCAGGACGTTTCACTCCAACTGATTCCACATTAACTTATCCTATAATAACATTGCCTAGGCGGGCAGTGTCTGTCTGTCAGTCACGATTTGCGTCAAATTTTGTGTCACGAAAGTGACATCGGGCTGCGTGACGACCTATACCACGCCTCCCCCCCCCACACACACAGACTGGCAAACACAAAACTGTTTATCTCTGCGCTTAGGGGGACCTGATTGATTGTAGTGCCCGAATTTTGTGCTATTAGGCATAGCGCCACCTACTGGCAACACAAAAAGTGGTTTATCTCGAGAACCATTTTGTCGGATCGACTTCAAACTCAGGGAGTGCGCTTAGGGGGACTTGACTGAGTTCATGCAATTCGGCATAGCGCTACCTACCAATACCTTACACACAACACACACAACACAATACCATGCCGGAGTCCCAGCAAACTAGATTATCAGGTCACTAAGTGATAATCTACGGTAGTCGATATTGGAGTAAGACCATTATCGATTCTCGCATTATTATCGAACTCCTCGCTGTCAGGGGAAAAGAAGCAGCTGGCAACTGCACATGTATCAGAGGAAGCATGTGCTAGTCTACAACTCTCCCCAGATTGGAAGAGGGGGTGGAACAGGGAGAATTGGCAAAGTACAATTAGAGGGGGGAAGGGGGGGGACGTAGCGTAATTGGGGTACAGTCCTATTTTTCTCAAATAATCTATTTTATCAACATGGCAAATATTGGTAGAGTTTTGATGTAACTAATTTTAATGTTCTCTGCCTATTTAGGAGTACCTGGTGCACTAGTGACTCCTGAGGAGCAACAAGGGGGACTGCATTTCAATGGTCTTTGGATTTTAAATGTCTAAGCAGAGGCTTCAGGGACGGGGATGGTCACGGCTTATCTGGATGCAGCCTGAGGGTATTTGACTGATCCTCTATGTTAATTTATTTGCCATTAAATTAAGTCTACCTCTTGATCACAAGTGCCAAATGCAAAACCTGATTTAAAAAAAGTAGTTATTCTCAAAACCGCTTAAAACACTTCTCTTCTTATTGTAAAATTGGTGGATATTTGTTCTTCCAATGCACTGCCTAATGGAGAATAAGAGAACTGTATTGCTACAGTACTGTATTCCTGTTAATTCCAGCAATGCCTGTTTAGATCTGTCATCAGATCAAGTTGTTCAGTTGTTCTGTTTGTCTGTACGGTGCCTCAAGGAATCCAGGTTAAGAACTTTGTACCCGAGTGTCTTTTTAGTCAATAAAAATGTTATACAAATGATGAATTGCACAATCTATATGACAACACAATTACACATTCATGTGCACAAAAACTAATGTGGTCTGTGATACAAATTGCAATACTGTGAACAATTTCTCTCAGTAAATACTCTACATTCTTACAAAAAAATCCTGTATGGATTTCTACACATGCATCTTCTCTTGTATGCATATTGATATTTCAAAAGATCAAAAAGAATAACCACAGTTGCTGCATTTATTATTTGCATTTTTGCAGTGTCTCCACAGTTTTCTATTATGCGTTACCTTTTTTATCTGAATTATCTTGTGTACTTATTTTTCCCTGGTACTGTTCTGCCAGTTGCTGTTGTGGAACTGGAATTTCTGCAAGGGGATTAATAAAGTGATAGCTTATGGTTCAGCAACTAAAACAACCTGGTTACAGACGGTTAGAGAAGTGGTTTGGTCATTATTAAATGAGAAAAGTACAGTATATATATATTTTTTTTATGTGAATGTCCTTTGTAAACACTGGCAATAGACCCTTCTCACGGGGGCCATTTTGTGTCGAAAAAGGCAGGGTAAACACAGGGGCAAGCAAAACACTAATGAGGGTTTCAAACTTCCATGATTGGAATTTGGAAACCCTCATTAGTGTTTTGCTTGCACCTGTGTTTATCCTGCCTTTTCGACACAAAATGGCCCCGTGAAAAGGGTCTATTGAACCAAGGCTCACTGGCATTGAAGTGCAAACGCATGCCTAATAGTTAGAGAATTTTAGCAAAATGCTTGGACCATCTGTGAAAAAATTTACTACCAATAGCTTTCTTCACCAATGTGTTCTTATAGGTGTCTAGAATCACCTCTCAATTAGTGCAAACCCAAATCCTCGTGGAAAAGGGCTTGGGTGAAAAATATGATAAAAATTAAAAGTCTAAAATGAACTTGTGGGGTGTCTAACTAGGGGTTTTCAGGGGTGCTGAATCCATTCCAAACATTATTTTTGAGTAAAAATGTCTCCCTGACCATATGATATTGGTATATTGGTTATTGTTATGTAAAGCAGTGTATAATCATCATTTTCCACGAGGATTTGGGTTTGCACTAATTGAGAGGTGATTCTAGACACCTATAAGAACACATTGGTGAAGAAAGCTATTGGTAGTAAATTTTTTCACAGATGGTCCAAGCATTTTGCTAAAAATTCTCTAACTATAACCTTGCTTGTGAGGCAGCTGGATTTGTGAGATCACAATCAGGCGAGAAATCCATCTTGCGGTGCTCTTATTGGTCCAACTCCATCCCAGCAGTGTGGGCCAGACCAATCAGCGTCCAGAGGCAGCTACGGGTGGGCTTTCGGTGTGACGACAACGAGAAGAGAGCTAGACAATGATAGACAGGTGGTTCATCCAATCACCTGCCAGGTTTTTTTTAAACACGGTTGCCCTTTTCCAAACAGTTTCCCAAGGACGAAGTTTCAGATGGTTCTGTGTAACAAACCTTGAGTCATGTAACATTTGGAAGTGGCACACACACTACTCCCTTTTTATAGTCGTCTTCTTTACGTAACTATTTGGTGGTTGGAAAACGTAAATTAAACACCACCATTTCAGGTTTTTCTGTTAGATCAGGTTGGACAGATGTAGGCTGACTGCCTGACCTGAATTTGGCTCCTGATGCATGAAAAAGAGGAAAAACGGTTTATGGGCCCTTTTCAC
This sequence comes from Poromitra crassiceps, assembly GCF_964638095.1. Taxonomy (NCBI): domain Eukaryota; kingdom Metazoa; phylum Chordata; class Actinopteri; order Beryciformes; family Melamphaidae; genus Poromitra; species Poromitra crassiceps. Next base: position 47,531,654 of record NC_139628.1, on the reverse strand, counting down.
AGCAACTGTTTCGAAGTGGTAAAGCAGCTATAACCAATAACATTAATGAGGGCCCTGGGACTGGAACACCTAAATGGAAAGGAACCATCATTAATGGTATGTATACTATGACCTGGGTGTTCAATCAAATCCAACTACAATCTATCTGGTCAATCTATGGATCTGATTTTTATCTAACGTAGTGATACTCAACCCGAGGGTCTAGAGCCACATGCAGCTCCTTTATGGGTAATTGTGGCTCTTAAGTCCTACTTCAAAAAAAAAAAAAAAAAAAATACATGGATGAAAGGGACTTTTTTGGATTATGGCTCTTGCAAAGGTGTATTTTGCGTACCACTGTAACGTTACTGTTTTCTATATGGGTGGGTGCTGATGCTGTAGGCATTTTAAAGTCACATTCCAGCTCTTACTAAAGACTCAATGGCATGATCCTTCCAGTTGGATTCAAAAGTCCAAACTCAGTTATGATTTCTCAAACACTTTCTGAGATATACATAATGTCAATATGGTGGAATATACTGTATAATTTTTTTAATGCACAGTATATAAAATACATGTTTATTGGCTTTAAGCTTTACACTTTACTGAACACACAAGTGCATGTTACAAGCAAAAATGTAAACAAATAGGTAAAAATATAAATAAATAAGAATGAAACAAAATTAAATGACCGCATGTATCACATGATACCACTTTTTCTACAGGTACAGCTACCAAATGTATAATTGTGGGAGTCACATAGGGAAAATTACAACAATAACATCATCTTATCAACTTATCCTCTGTTTTGGACAATATTGCAGAAATGTTCCATGTTAAAAAATTAGTTCTTGAGTGCAAACGGTACTTTGAGAAATCAGAATATGTACCATTAATATTTGATGCCAACTAGAGATTGAGGAGGTCTTGTCTGAGATCCGCTGCAAAGTGTTCTTGTGTACATCAGTAATAGCCTGGGTTTACAGTGTTGTGCACGAATGGGCTAAATTCTGTTCATTTAAACAAGCTGATATTTTGGTACTCATATTTTCGGACAAATTCAAGTTCCATTGACCATTGAACCTGTATTACTTTTAACTTAGTCATAATAATCCTGAAAATACACTTAAGTTTGATTTTCAGCATCACATAAGCTCAGATCCATCAAAACTGCAGTGTGGCAAATGGTTAAATATAAATTGGAAATGTAAAGTTGAACTTACACTGGCTAATGTGCTATGCTAACTAGCTAGGTAACGTTGCTAAATAATGATTGACATATCTGCTGTTGCATAGGGAACAGTATTTTAGGGTGTGCAAAGAAAATCCCATTGGCATATTGGAGCCTACACATTTTTCTACATATCCTACTTGATATCCTATGATGTCAATGGTTTTAACCAGTCAGCAGCTTGAATTGATGATATAAAGAACTGATCGCGCTGATTTCTCATCTCTCACCAGCATATTTCTCTGTCTTGGTTGTAAACTGGTCTCATTAGAATTTTTTTTTTTTTTTAGAAAACTAAAAAGGTTATTATAGTTAACTTGAACTAGAACTAAACTAAAAACTAAAACTATAGCATGAGGGGAGTATTTTAGTTAACTGAAATAGAAATAAAAACTAGAAAAAACTCAAACTGAAACAATATTGTGTCCTTAAAAAACGAACTTATAAAATATATAAAGTAAATGTCTTTAATTTGGTCAAGTTTGTCAACACACAAGCATGAGGGTGAGTTGCTGTATGTTTATTGAGACTGAGATGTCGACATGACTGAGTCAACTGCCTTCACAAAGTGTTTGTTACCTATTTTGAACTTCTTCAATCTGCCCCTGATCAATATTATAAAAGTAGAAGAAAAATCTGTTTTAAAATAAACATTTTTAAAACAATAACTCAAATGAGCAAACAAACCCATTCTGGAAACTAACTGAAACTTAAGTGAATTGAAAAAAAATACAAAAAATACAAAAAATAATAATAATGAAAGATACAAAACTACAATGACGCTGGTTTCTATATAGTTATGCTGTTTTCCACGCGGCTGGGCAGGAGGTACAGGTAGGGGAGCTTGACTCCTTCATTCTGACTGAGGATGTGCTCCTCGATCTCCTTCAGCTCCGTTCTGAATCTGTCAATCACTTCCTGGGCCCGCCCCTCTGTGAAGTAGTGCTCAGTGTATTGGCCCAAAGGCACCTAGGCAGAAGCCAATGAGGAGGGGGGAAACAGAAAGAGGTTGGAGACATGTTGAAACTGTCTGTGTCTCTTTTCAAAATGTGCTGCTTGCAGCTATATTATTAGGGGTTCAAGTCAAAATCAATTAACATCTATATCTCCACAAGTCTTCATTCAAATTGTCACAGACATTTTGAAGATACATTTGATAAATCACAATTTCGTTTCATGCACTTGTTATTGAAAACATGTTGTTAAATACTTTAGAAATGAGACCAAATAAGTGCATTTCTCAGTAAAACAATACAGACATTTTAAATAAAAGGCTATGGAAGAAATTCTGCAAAATTATTGGGCGACCCAAATAAAATCTCCTGTGAGTCCCAACCTAGTTTTTGGCATTGACTGCTCTATGGTAGTTTTTCAAAGGGTGTTCAGAACGGTCAAACGGTGAGTCCGCAGTGATATCTTGTACTGTATGCATAACATTTTTAGTCTGATTTTTAAACAAACACTACAGTCAAGAACAGGAGGTTGATGTGTGATTTGTTTTCTTTGTAAATAAATAAAAGTAATCAATTTCAATTTACATGTCAGCATCATTCAGGAAAGCATTGATCTCCTTTCATGGCCGCTTGTGACTATATTTCTGTTTGTTTTCAATTGTTGTCCCACTGGATGAGGTCATAGGCATTGTGACATCACTGATGAGGTCATAGGCATTGTGACATCATCACTGATGTCATAAGAGCAATGGTGATGTCATCAGTGATGCGAAGTTGGGCAATTGTGCCCTGCGCATGCCAATAGGGCAGGCGAGGCCACGCAGCAGCCGAGTTGCGGGCGAGGCCGAAGTTGACCAATTGTGCGCTGAGTGACGTCCCTCGAGCACTCCATGATGTGATCAGTGATGGTCACTCGAGCGATTGTGATGTCTTCAGTGATGCGAAGTAGAGCAATTGTGCGCCGCGCATGCCAATAGAGCAGGCAAGGCCACGCAGCAGCCGAGCTGCGGGCAAGGCCACGCAGCAGCCGAGCTGCGGGCAAGGATGCGCAGCTGCCGAGTTGCGTATGCGAGCCCCCGCAGCGGGCGAGCTGCAGGGCGGGCAAGGCCACGCGCTGTGTCTAAGAAGTACCAAGTAGTAGTACGACTACAACCTTGTCCAAGTCATTTGATGTGTAAGACTACAAACCAGACAAAGAAGGACTTACTGCATCTGGCTGTAGTCGTCCCAGATGCCATGTGATCGCCATCTCCACACAGGATTGGCTGACATCTGGAAGGGTGGCCATGATCATCTCCATGGTAACAGCATCCTTATCTGTGGGTGGGGGTTGTCTCATTGTGCAGGGGGTATTGGGTACCCAGGCGCACCAATCAAACTAAAAAACAAAACAAAATACATACTGTACAAAAACAACTCGTTTTTCTGATATTTCTGATTTTCTGTTTTTTGATATTTACAATCAGGAGAGACGAGACAACATGTAAAAAACAGGTCTCTTTTGCACATTTATTGTCAAATCCCCCCCGCTCACCAAGTAACCTTACGTCAGAGCTGCGTTCAAGGCTACCCACCAAGAGCACCTCGTACACAAACATAACGGCAGTTTATTCACCGTTTACGGAAAGTCTAGAAAGAAATTAATGGAGAATTTCACTACCTAGGCCCCATGGGCAATCTTACGATGGCAGGATTTAAGTACATTATATGGACTGTGGAAGCTGGTGTATGTGTGTGTGTGTGTGTGTGTGTGTGTGTGTGTGTGTGTATTGTGTATTGTGTGTGTGTGTGTGTGTGTGTGTGTGTGTGTGTGTGTGTGTGTGTGTGAATATGTGTTTGTGCGTGCACACGAGTGTTGCCACCTGTCCATTGTTAGTAGCAGCGTGCTGCGCTGTGCTGATGAAGATGCTGACTGCCACCAGGGTGCAGAGTTCCTCTCTGGTTCTGAGCTCACTGGACAGACCTGAAATACATACCACCATACACAGACTTTCAACATGCCATCACAGATTCAGCATTTTCACTTCATGTAAAGATAGACCAGACGTGTCCATTCATTTACATCACGTGGCTAGTTGTGTCCACGGAGAGATGAAAAAGATTTGTCAAAGGTGCTAGGATGAAATCAGCTGCCAGCTTTACAAAGTAGTTATCAGGACCTGCCCATTGTCTGTCTAAAAGCTTCAGGGCAATCTTTATCTTTACTTTATTGTTTATTTGACAGGGACAATGTACAATAAATATTACGCCAGAAATAGCTAAAAGTGCATTTGCATCAGTAGTGCCTGGGCGGGAGGCACACAATTCTGAGCATAAGATTAGAAACTATAACGCATAACCATCGAACCATGCATTGCTTCGGCCTTTTACTCTGTAATAATCTCAGGTTAGAATGTTTGTCAGAAATTAGGTTAACTTTCTCCCAATCAAGGTAAAACAGGTCATGCAAAAAAAAAACTTCAAAGCTCCATAAAATATTTCATGTCACGCTTTATAATGATGTGTGTCTTGGATTTGGGAACTTTTGTGGCAACGGCACAGTGGTGAGTGGTTATTAACGTCATTTATTAGCAAATATAGAAGGAGCTGTGTATTTATGAGGATTAGGTCTAGTGGGACAATCTGAAATGTTTGATTTTCAGATAATGATGAATTTGGTCAGGTGGTTACAGCCTTCCGTCAGTTTAGTGTTTAGGATTGAAAGGCTTGGTGGTGACGACTGACCAAAGCTGGGCAGCTGTGTAAAGCCTTCCTCTGTGATATCTCTGATCCAGGCCTGGAGCTCCAGGTCCTCCAGCACCTCAGCGTCTGACTGGTAGAACAGCCCTAGCATCGCTGACACAAAACTGACAAGAGACATGGACAGAAACATGTTCAGAGATACTGACTGACTTGATTACAAAAAAAAAAAAAAAAACAGGAATACAGAAAACCGTGTTAGCCAGGTCTCTGTGTTAGCCATGTCTATGCCATGTGTGTGTATTCAGTGTGTAGCCAGGTCTCTGTAGCCTGTGTGAGGATGGGGTGTAGTCTACCTGTGTGAGGATGTGTGTAGTAGTCTACCTGTGTAAGGATGTGTGTAGTCTACCTGTGTGACGGTGTGTGTAGTCTACCTGTGTATGGCCTCCCACAGCATCAGGCTGTGCTCCCTGTAGAAGTAGCCTGGTAGCTGGGAGGCTCCTCTGTCAGTGAAGTCATGGACGGGCTGGAGGGAGCGGTACGTCAGCACCTTGTACTCCCTCTGGGCCAGCACCATCAGACCTTCACCTCCTGTAGATACCACCTACAGTACACATGCGCGCGCACACACACACACACACACACACACAGAGTCATTGTCATTAAGATTATTGGTGCAGTGCCCATTCAGTGTTTCCCCTAGTCGGGGGTTACCAAGAAAGTAAATACAGTATATATCATCCAAATGTATTCATATTGTGGGGTAATCTGCTCTCAAATTAAATAAATAAACGTTTGCTAGCGTTATCTGTTCAAACATTTTAAGATAATAGTAAAAAAGAAAAAAGAATGACAGACCCGTTTAAAGATGCCATCAGCAGAGATGAGCTGAGTGCGCCCCCTACAGTTGATCTCCAAAGTGTAGCGCAGATGAGGGGCCAGGATCTACAGAAGGAAGGACACAGAAAACTATTCAGGCTACCACATGTGTGTGTAGGCTACTGCTCCACAGCCTACAGCCAAAGCAAACTACCGCTTAAAGGGATAGTTCACTTTTTTTTAAGTCCAGCCCTATATTGGTACTTACCAATCATGATGTTGATTGGTAGAGTTCTTTCTCAGCTCAATCCATGCTGTTCCTCACAGTAGCTCTGGGAAGTTGGAGAAAAACGAATGCAAGGTCAAAGGGGTCACGCTCCTGTATGTACAAGCTGACTGAAGCTCAGTGAAATGTACTTTGTGTGACTGTGGATGACATTTCAGTGAGCCTCAGTCAGCTTGTACATACAGGAGTGTGACCCCATTGACCTTGCATTCATTTTTTCCCAACTTTTGAGAGCTATTATGAGGAACAGCATGGACTGTGCTGAGAAATAACTCTACCAATCAACATCATCATCGGTGAGTAGCAAATAGGGGTGGACTTGAAAAAAGTGAACTATCCCTTTAAAGGGACAGCTCACCCTCAAATCCTAAATATATATTTTTCCTCTTACCTGTAGTGCTACCGAACTACACCCGCTAGCTGTTATCTAGTTCCTAGTTTGGCCAAAATAAAATACTTCCAACATGAAACTGCTCAAAAAAATGTCTGTGTAACCAGGGCATGATTTCTGGAAAGAGACATTGCGGTTACATTTTTCAAATGTACTTTTGTATTTGTATGTATTTTTTTGTTGTATGTACTGTTGTTTGTTATATTGAGTGCATTCTTCAACATCTAAATTTGCATAATTTTAAAAACTAAATTTGATCTTGATTTGTGCGATTTCACGGTTGCTAACTTGTTACCCTTTTCACCAGACCGTGTCACATACTATTGTGTGTGTGTGTGTGTGTGTGTGTGTGTGTGTGTGTGTGTGTGTGTGTGTGTGTGTGTGTGTGCGCGCACACGCGCGCGTGCGTGTTTGTACCTTATATACAGGGTGTACAGCAGGTAGCTGTCTTAGCGTAGCCATACAGAAGACCTCCACCACCAGGTGAGTCCTGAGCAGGTGAGACAGCACCTGAAAGATCTGGAACTCCGAGTGACGGACCCAGGTCTTAGCCAACAGCCAGGCCAGGGGCGGGTCTCTGGGCAGGAAGATGGGCGTGTCCAGGCCAGGAGTCTGCCCTAACTGGGGAGGATGGAAGATATACAGTATAGAGTGCCACAGTCTTCCTGGTTAGGCATACAAACCAAGGGATTTTATCCATCATTTATTATTCCATGGGTAAAAAAATAGTTTTACTTGGTCAAACCAAGCGATTCAGCTATATTTCAAATCAGGAGACACCATACATTTCACTTGGACCAAAACGTTTTAATAATTTATTATTATTATTATTATTATTTTTCAGATTTCCCCCACATTTTCTCCCCAATTGTACTTGGCCAATTTCCCCCTGCTGCCCCGGTCGCTCCACCCTATGCTGATCTGGGGAGAGCCGAGACTAGCACCATGCTTCCTCTGAGACATGCGCAGTAGCCAGCCGCTTCTTTTCACCCAACAGCGGGAGCTTCACCGGCAGGACGTAGTACATGGGAGGATCACACTATTCCCACCAGTTCCCCTCCACCCTGAACAGGCGCCCCAACCGACCAGAGGAGGCGCTAGTGCAGCAACCAAGACAAATACCCTCAATCTGGCTTCCCTCCCGCAGACACCAGCCAATCGTGCCTGTATGGATGACCGACCAAGCCGGAGGTAACACGAGGATGCGAACCTGCGCCCCTCGCGTTGGTGGGCTGGGAACCTACCGCTACACTACCCCGGACGCCCCATTTATTTTTTTTATTTTTTTGAGTCTGAGTGAAATGTTCTATGGTCTCTCCTGATTCTAAATACAGTATAGCTGAATCGCTTGGCTTGACCAAGTAAAACTATTTTTAAAAGCATTTTTGGGAAAAATAAATTGTGGCTGAAATCCCTTGGTTCGTATGCCTAACTCTGAATAAAAGATTTCATGTATTTTTATTTATTCTTTTTTTCCTCATATTTTTCTAGAAATATCAATGTCACTTTTACTTCTTTTTTGTATCTGCTTCCGCAACAGTGCTATCATTAAAGTTTCATGCAATCTTATCTGTGCATGTGTGTGTTTATATACATGCAGGTATCTGACACATTGTGACAGCAGTATTCCTGTATTGGCACAGGCCGCAAGCATATGAGGCTGTGGATGGAACGCACCTGTATGGCGATAGGTATGAGTCCTTGGTCTGGGTGTTGGTAAAGAAGGCAGAGGGGAGCAGCGATGTACTGAGGTTTACCCCTGATCACATTGGTGGGAAGCCCATCCATGATGGCGTAGTCCATCAAGTAGATGTTACCTGCCTGGACAAGAGAGCAGGAATAGAACATTAGCAGGTAAACGTTACCTTTAATCATCTTGATTAAGGTAAATGAAGATGCTATTTCCCCAGGCCAACGGTAAGGGGCAGCACTAACATGCAATGGCTCCAACACTCACATTGAGGCTAGTGGTATCTATTATAGTTGTATGCAAACATTAGCTGCTCTGCTAAATTAGCCTGTTGGCTAATAAAGCAAAAAAACAACAGTTTAACTGAGCGGATATTCTCAAGCTACATGGTTTGGAGCAGAGGCTAAAGATTAAAGATAAGAAGCAAATCTACCTTATCAGACTATTCATTTTTACTTCTAATGTTATTTATTGAATGGCTGTACAAGTACAACCACACCACAACAATCTTTTTACATTGTGTGTGGAGGCTGTATGTAGACATTTATAGACCTCTAGTCTACACAGATAAGGCACGGTTTCATTATTTCAGCTCCACCTTGAGTTCCTTGTCCAGGCTGGTCCTTGGATCCAGGAAGCCCTGCAGCATATCTGCTGTGACGGGGAAGTTCCCCGGCACCTCCTTGCACCTCTGGATCATCCTCGGATTGGACCCATTCATACACTGGTAGCCAAAGAACGAGTCCTCCTTCCAGTGTTCCATACAGTACTCTGGGTTCAAGACACACATAGGCCTACTGGTTCAGTAATCATTACAAACTTAATTGAAACCTAGTTTACAAATCTTTCACCTAAAAAGCAGACAGAATAGCACGAGGTCTGCTATAGACGAACCATGGAGGAAACTACAGATAAAGAGAATACATTTGTTAGCAGCCGTGACAGTGTGTGGCAGTGTGTGACAGTGTGTGGCAGTGTGTGACAGTGTGTGACAGTGTGTGACAGTGTGTGGCTGGTGTTGTTGACTCCAGCTTCACAAACACTATACTGTGACACATCTGGTGCACGCGCACGCACACACGCTAACGTTCACGCAGCAGTTGATGCTGTGTGAATAATTCAGCCCACCTTAAATATAGGACGAATGACAACGTTGTCAAGTTTCACTCGTTTATTGGCTCGACATGCACACACACACTGACACACACAAAACACCCCTTGGAGAAGTATGGGAACGCCGTTCCCCCGCGTTCTACCGGGACTACACCTATGACGGTGGCTCAGTGGTCTGGTTACAATCTCAATCAGTGCCCAAGCTCTGATCTACTGCTGTGGAATGCATGGAAAGCAAGGAAGCTAAGTGAGGCTAACTCATCAGTGGCGGAGTAGCTTGGGTCACTACCATAAATATCCTAAATAGCAGGTCGCGCAAATCCGAAAGCCTGTGAAGTACGTCATTTGGGAGGGCATTTAAAAATGTCAACAAAAGAAACCGGAATTGCGCACTTATAGCTCTACTGTGTGCTGCTGTGCCTCTGGTTAACTCTTCGCGTGGTGGCACCCCTATGCCCTAGGTTGCTGACGCCGGCCTGCTCTACAGTATGCTGCATACCTAGCAGCTATTGGGCTTCTACAGTATGCATACCTACCAGCATGGCCGTAACTACCATTGAGGCACCGAGGTCATGACCTCGGTATTTTCTTTTAGAAAAAAAGGGAAAAAGAAAAAGAAAAAGTAGCCCTGGCCCCCAGATCTATTCATCTGTCATTGATGTTTTAAAGCCCTCATAAATAACATGATATATGACATAGTTGATCAGAAATGCAACAATTTGCTTCCTCTCTGTGTGCTATATAGAAGGAAGAGACCTAACTCACCACCAACGTTCACATTTTGCATTGGGGCTAGACTTTGGGGACAGTTCTATTGACATGAATGGGTAAGTAACTCCCCTGTAAGTGATGTATGTGTAGATAGGCCATTGTATTCAATTGAGCAGTATTCTACCATTATGTGACCTGTATGCAGAATATATATTAAAGACATTATTAGAGACATTTATTTTTTGTATCAGTGTAAAGCAACAGCACAGTAAAGAGGATATTAATCTAATGGCTCATTTCCACCACATATAACAGCACAGTACAGCTCCACTCTATCTGGTATTACTCGGCTCTACTTGATATACCGTAAATTTCGGACTATAAGCCGCTGCTTTCCCCCCGTTTTTTGGCCCTGCGGCTTATATAACGGTGCGGCCAGGGGCGGAGCGACCCTATCAGCCCAGAGGGGGCAAAGCTCTTAGGGGGGCCCCATCAAAAAAAAAAAAAAAAAAAATATTATTATTTTTTATTTTTTTTTGAAGGCCAGGCCAGGCCGCAGGGTCGGTTCCAGAACAAGATGACTAGGGGTGCATCCTAGATAGGAAGGGGTGCAGATGCCCGGCCGAAGGCCGGGCCCACTCGGGTGGCCGGCCAAAGGCCAGCCGCCCGAAAAATTTGACATGTTATTTTACTAAAAATAATGCATTTGACCATCATTTCAAGTAGAATGATACCACCCAAGCAAGAATATTTCAAGTGTTTCAAGTGCTTTACTGAAATATTTGGACCATATAATGATAATACAATTATCTCAACCTTAAAAGGTTACATATAGGTGCCAAAAAGCCATAAAATCACATCAAAGAACAAAGAAAAACAACAACTATAATTCAAGTTTAAACAGTAAGTGTGCAGCTGTAGCATTTATAAAAAAAATTTTTTTTTTTTTTTTTTTTTTACTTTTCAACTGAGCATGCAGACAAATAAGGGTGCAATGCATGCTTTTGCACCCCCGTAGAACCGGGCCTGCCAGGCCGCGAAGAAAAATGTGCCTTTTTTGCATGTTTGAATCGGTTTTAGCCATATTTAGTGGAATATCTCATTTTAAACACACCAATGTTATTGTCTATTGATTGAATTCCTCTCAGACTCACACCACTGACTTTATTAAATAAAGTCATTTTAAGTCACAACTGTAAAATAGCTGATAGCCCCTATATCCAAAAACACAATTTGTCACTCATTGAGCCAAGTAATATTATGTCCAAGAAAGACTACAGTGAAGCCACTTTACAGACAAGCTTGTTCTGAAGAAGAAAAATAAAAACACAGGTTGCCAGCCAGGTGGCCTGGCCTGCAAAAAAAAAAAAAAAATTTTTTTTTTTTTTTTTTTTTTTGATGGGCCCCCCTGACGAGTGGGCCCGTGGCGGCCGCACCCTCTGCCCCGGCGTACGCTCCGCTACTGGGTGCGGCTTATCTATGGATTAAAAAAAAAAAAAAACGGAATTCTCTCTTTTTTAGCACTCTTTCTAACTATAAATCCACTTCTGTTTTAATTTCCTCTCTTGCCCTCTTTTCACCACACCGCGGACACTGTGTGCACTGTAAAAAAAAACACAGGTGGTGTTGTGTTATGTTGTTTTGTTGAAATGTTAATAAATGGGAGCTTCCTCAAACAGCCATCTCTTTCCCGACAATCCCCTCTGTGCATGAACCCTTACATATGGTAATTAAACATTAAAACACAATTAAAAAAAAAAACAACAACATTAAAACACCTGCGGCTTATAGTCCGGTGCGGCTTATATATGTAACAAACAGGCAATTTTGCTGCTGCGGCTTATACTCCGGTGCGGCTTATAGTGCGGAAATTACGGTAGACTCTGTTTCCATAGCAAGTTTACTTGCCTTCGCCCACACCTGGTCGTCAATGGGACCGCATATCTGCCCTCCGCCCATTGCCGAAGTAGGCTATAAGTATAACGTTAAAATGAAATCAATACACAGAACTTTTAAACTGATTATGAAATACTGGTGCCTCTAAATGACCTACAGTGTACATGGGCAAATGTGACAATCGGCTAGGAGAATGGATATCACTTTGTTGTTACTCAAACTCACATGCATGCACTGCGTGGGACGGGAGAGGCGCTACGAGGCGGCAGCCCCAGCGGCAGCTCAACAGGCAAGACCCGCGGCTTCGCCTGCGGCCTAGCGGAGCCAACTACAAAGGGCTTCCCGAGGAGTGCATGTTAAAGCTGATCGATAGCTCGATAAAGGAGATCGATTTTATTTCACCAGCGCCGAAGGCAGCAACACAAAAGACTGATGGAAATAACATAATAGAAGAGAAGGTAAGCCCCCACTAAACTGGTATGCAGCGCTGCATCGACAGTCAGTAGGATAGACAGTAAACACGATTCTGCCTGACCAATCAGTCGTCTACAATGTTTTCACGTCACCGTATGAACCCGGGTTCGCAGAATAGAACCCCGACGAGGCAGGTACTAAAAGTAGCATGACTCAGCCCCAAATCAAACCGGGCTGGGCCGGTTTGTAACGGTGGAATGAGACCATTTATCGAGTCGAGCGGAGCGGGACCGCGTTACTACCTGCGGTGGAATTGGGCCATAATATGATGTCTGTAGTTCTTTATAGATCTAGCCTCTTAATTTTGCTCTCAAAGTGCACCAGATTGAAGAATTTTACTTTAACTCATTGAGTGCCAAGGACGTCGATCGACGTCAAAGTAAATAGTGACGTAGAGTGCCAAGGACGTCGATCGACGTCAAATGCGTTTTTTGACGGTGGGACGTGGATCAAAGCCTCGGGCATCTCCTGTACAAATATGGGAGCTATTGAAGGTGTATAACCTATTTTACGGACTCATTAGGTGGCGACAGTGCTCTCCAGATTACAGAAAGGTCCGGAAAACAGCTGGAAAAAGCCGTGATCAAAGAGAAACCGATGCATGCTGCAGCCAGAGCCATATAGATTGCTCTGTCTGCAACTGACGTTGGCTGCGCACAGCAGTCAATCCGCTCCCACAACTGAGCCCCCCCTCTGCCTCTGTCTGTCTGTCTGTCTGCATAGTTTATCCACATGATTAGCCGCCAGAAAGGCAGCACCCGACGCCGAAGGGCCAAACCTTTCCCTGCAGTCCGGTTTGGCATTTCCGTATCGCGCTGGGAACAAAAACGGAGTGCTCCGAAAATAGAGTGGGTGCGTGTTGGCTGTGTGTTAGTGTGGGGAGGAGTTTGCAGCTGAGGGGGGGAGGGGGGGAGAGGGGGGGAGAGGGGGGTGGGGCACGCAGGGCATCACACAACTACACCACGTCACTACATCAGAAAATATTATCTTCAGACTCAGTGAATGTGCTTGAAATGCTTCATTTCACAAAAGGCGGAATATCTCAGCTAATAATTTGAAACGCCTGTATTTGCTCAAAACGACCTATCTTCTCCGGCTCATAACTAAAGAACGGAAAATGGTATCAATACAATTTTTTTTGCTGATGATACAATAGAGCCAGCTCGTTCTTTGTGCGTGTTCGATGTTTACATAGTAATATCACACAATATTCTGTGGGCCTCGAGAAATCACTGAAAACGCTCTGAAAACTCTGGCACTGTCCGTTCTCCAAAAGTGGCTGGCACTCAATGAGTTAAAATGGACAAGATTTTCTAACCGGCCCCCACGACGTGATAAAATGACCTCTGCGTTTCTCAAATCCTGGCTACGGCCATGCCTACCAGCTATGGGGCTTCTACAGTATGCATACGTACCAGCTATGGGGCTTCGCAGTTTCCAGAAGATCCGTTTGAAATCCTCCAGATCATCCCAAGACTTCCCAAATTTGATGACCAGCTTCTTCAGAGACAACTCCAGCAAGCTGAGAGAAATGCGAGGCGAGATAAGAGTCGTAGCGGCATGTAGCTACTAATGGAAGAAATGTTCAAAATGTAAACTAATAACCTGTCCCGCCAAATACTGTAATGCTGTAATAACTTTCACTGACAAATAACTGGCAGATACTGTACCATTTACAGTATTTTCTTTATTAAATTTTGACCATTATTATTATCAGTTCATGAATTGTTGCACCCTGTTCTTATCTTGATAATAATTCATGACATATTAACCCTTTGCTTATGTGTTGTCTTTATATGTGTTGTCTTTATATAGACAGATTATTTTTTCATATTTGTTTTGAATTGAACGGAACTGAATGGAAGTGTGTCAGTGTGTATTTTGCGCATCACCTACGCATAGTGTAAGGATCCCTCAAAGTCGCTCCTCTTCTCGTTGTCGAATCGAACATCTGGAGGTAAATCTGCTTCTGTTTTAGCATCGATGCATTTAGGAATACCTGGAGCCCACGCCACCCATCTACACACACACACACACACACACACACACACACACACGCGCACACACACACACACACACACACACACACACACACACAATATGATAAACAAAATATTGATATACACAAATACATGTCATCATCCATCATCCTTCTTCTCTTAGTTAAAATTGGCTAAGTGGGCGGGCGTCGTCGTCTGTCACGATTGTGATGTCTTCAGTGATGTCACTTGAGCAATTATGATGTCATCAGTGATGTCGTCAGTGATGTCACTTGACCAATTGTGATGTCATCAGTGATGTCCCTCGTGCAACTGTGATGTAGTATGAGCGCACAGTTGGCGCACAGTTGCACGATGGTGTCTAGGTGGGTGGGCACTGGGCAGTGTTTGTCTGTCAGTCACTACTTTGGGAGCCCGGGGAGTGGGCAATTTCCATAAGTGCAGCCATGGTGCATCATCTCCAGGGTCTCCACCCTAGGAATCGAGCGCGAGTAGTCCCTCCAAAAAGAGATGGGTCATTGTGCGTGTGAGTGTGTGTGTGTGTGTGTGTGTGAGTGTGCGTGCGTGAGTGTGTGTGTGTGTGTGTGTGTGCGCGTGCGTGTGTGTGCGTGCGTGCGTGCGTGAGTGTGTGTGTGTGTGTGTGTGCGTGTGAGTGTGTGTGTGTGTGTGTGTGTCTGTGTGTGTGTGTGTGTCTGTGTGTGTGTGTGTGTGTGTGTGTGTGTGTGTGTGTGTGTGTGTGTGCGTTAGACCTGTATGTGTTCTGTCTCTCCTGTAGTTCTGCCTTTCTGTGTGCCAGCAGCTGAGGTATGGAGTCATCCCTGCATCTCTTCGCTGGAGAGAGACAGGAAAGTGAGAGAGACAGGAAGTGAGAACTAGTTCCGCCGGCAGGTGTCAACTGTTACACTGTTACACTGTTACGCTGTTACACTGTTACGCTGTTACGCTGTTACGCTGTTACGCTGTTACGCTGTTACACTGTTACACTGTTACACTGTTACACTGTTACACTGTTACACTGTTACGCTGTTACACTGTTACGCTGTTACGCTGTTACGCTGTTACACTGTTACACTGTTACGATGCTGATAAAGGGATGGAAAACGTCCAGTTGCTGTCACTCCAGATTCAGCTTTAGGGGAGTCCGGTGACAAAAGGAAAAAAGAGGCCATGCCCACACAGTGGCAGTTCAGTGAAAAATATATTTTGTATGGATTTACTTAT
The DNA here is from genome assembly GCF_964638095.1 of Poromitra crassiceps. Lineage (NCBI taxonomy): Eukaryota > Metazoa > Chordata > Actinopteri > Beryciformes > Melamphaidae > Poromitra > Poromitra crassiceps. The sequence goes on along the minus strand of NC_139628.1, from coordinate 47,516,211 downwards.
ATGACTGCATATTGAACTAAACGTTATAGAACAAATGTAGGAGAATCAGGCATGGCATGAGTGAGGGGGGGCGGGGGGTAGGGCTTTCCAACCTTTTTTGGCTTGTGACCCCACTTTGATGTCACGGAAATCGAGGGACCCCACACATTCACATTTCGGTACATCGGTAATATGATCACATGGATGCTGACTTTCCCCCCCCCCCACAGAATTCTGACTTTAATCAGAGAATTCTGACTTTTTTATCTCTCAAAATTCTGGCATTAAAGGAGAATTTCGTTTTTTTTTTTTTACCTGGAGCCCTCTCCTCACATTAATTATTATCTGACGACTCACCCAGTGTTCTCCGGTGCGATTTGGAGCATCGTAGGCGTTGTTGTGATCTAAATAGTACTCCAAGCCAGTCCTTGAATGTGCTCCGTCTGGGCCACATGGCAGCGTGCTCTTACGCCATGTAAATAAGACAGTTTTCTTCCTGTGTTCTACCCATATCATCATTATATTATCCCTAAAGAAACATCAGACTGCTATTCACCCCCGGGCTATTTCCACTAGTCTTTACAGGGATCTAATTTCCTCATTTGGGGTGAGTTTCACCAACTCTCGTCAAGTCCCGCGAGACTTTCCTGCCGGCTGGCCTGTGTAGTGACAACGCCTACGACGCTCCAAATCGCTGCGGAGAACACTGGGTGAGTCGTCAGATAATAATTAATGTGAGGAGAGGGCTCCAGGTTAAAAAAAACAAAATTCTCCTTTAATCTCAGAAGTCTTCTGACTTTTTCCTCAGACTTCTGACTTATTTTCTCTGCGAATTCTGACATTAAACTCAGAATTCTAACTTTATTTTCAGAACTCTGACTTTATTCTCATGAATCCTGACTTAAACTCATGTGTGTTAAACACACATCTGACCCTAATCCTCTTTGGTAGTGTTAAATTGTGTGTGGTGTAAAAAAAAAGAAAGAGAAGAAAATCTTCAGGTACGCGCCAGGCTTGCGCGACCAGCGTGATGACGTCATATTTGCGCTCACTTGCGCATTTTCCTTGAATTAAACATAGCTAAAAGCTGTTGTGTGGTGGGCTGCGCAGACAACAAATGTAAAAAAAATCGCCAGTTAAAGTTTTTTTGTATTCCTGAGCAAAACAAGGAAGCCATTGAGCGAGACGAAAAATGTGGATCTAGCTGTCAAGGAAGTAAGTTGGAGTGTTCATCTTCCGTATATACGATCTTTTTGTGCAACACGCAACAATGCACGTGACATAGGAGAACGCCAGGATTGGAGGGGGGGTTTCTGTTTTCCCCCGTCTTGGGCGTGGCTTCTGAATGATGACGCGTGACGCAGTGTCTCTATGGCGACCATAAAACCAGTCTTACCTGTTCCCTCTCTCAGTTCCACCTTGATGTCTCCTACGAGCCAGCGGTAACAGGGGAAGGTCAGCACCCTGTCTCCCTCTGGAGGCTCCACAGTGACATAGCGACAGAACCAGTTATCCTCCACCCAGTACCTCTGCTTCTCCAGTCGAACCAGCAGCACAGAGCCCAGAGGGGCGGGGCTACACACCTTGTACTCATCGACCTGACAGAGATGGAGGGACGGGGAGAAGGGAAAGAAATATAGCAAAGAACGTGTGCGTGTGCAATAATCATCCATACTGCTACTTATGTACAATTTACCCAACTGCAACTTACTTATTGCATTTAACTCTGTACTTAGTACAGTATTTATACATATCTCTATATATATTTGGGTTAACACTTACTTTTTGAATTTACATATTTAATTTTAATTTGTATTCGATGTTATTGTCTTATTTGTAGTCTTCTTATAATGCCTACATATTTCCCTACTTGAATGTGAGCAACTGCAGCATTACCAAATTTAGCCTCTGGGATGAATAAAGTATTTCGGATTCTGAAGCACTGAGGCACGCACGCACACTTACTGCTCCTCTACAGAAGTCCAGTCCAGGGTTGTCCAGCAGGGTGCGCTTACTCTCCCCTCTCTCCCCCACCAGGGTCACATAGATGTAGTTGTTGGTGCCCGAATATTCTGATGTACCAGTTGCCACGGTTACAGTGTAGACTTCCATCTAGACAGAGACAAACATGCATGCACGCACACGCACACGCGCACACACGCACGCACGCACGCACGCACACACACACACACACACACACACACACACACACACACACACACACACACACACACACACACACACACACACACACACACACACAGCATGTAAGCACAGTTCAACTGATGCCAATGGGCTTTGGAGGAGCGAAACCAAGGAGCAACCTCCATCTTGCAAAAATGAACTCAATGTGGAAGTGCCAAAAACAACAGGTCCTCGAATGGCCACTTGAGGCAGGCTCCAAAAGCAAGTTATTCCCCATATAGATCCCCTTGTTAAATTCATGACTACAGCAGAAATAAACATGTTTACAGCCTGCTACAAAAAAGATGTTGGTCTCTATTCCACTATTCTTGGCAACTGGGGGGTGAATCTTTATATAACACCCATTTATACAGTCTGTGGCTGCAAAGAGAAGTCAGATTGTATAGAAGTCAATGGGAAAATGACCCTACTTCTGACTTGATTTATGACCTCAGTAAACACTATCCTAATGACTTTATGTCTCAATCACTAGTTTCAAGTCTTCTTCAACACATCATGACAGTCATTTGGTAAATGATGGCCCCATTTAGAGTCAAATAGACGATAAGGCAGGCTATGCTTGAGGTGTGATTGACAGGTCGCCTGTCCAGTGAACACGCAGCTTGCCGGTCACGGACCAATAGAGCACCGCAGGAATGAGTCCGGAAGTAGCACTTGGGTTACTTCATCAGGGGAAAAGTCTATGGGGTTTTAGAATGGGGATTTTGCTTAAATGCATCAAATAAGGTCTGTGGTTAACAAAAGTTCATGGGAGTGGTTTGTGTTCAGCAAGATAATCTTCACACACATGGGACACTTTTCTGACTTTTGAAACGTAAACTCAAAAGTAGCATATATATATATCTATATATATATATATAGATATATATATATATATATAATGTTGCTCCACCCCCTCAGCCGATCTGAGGAGAGTTGTAGACTAGCACAGGCTTCCTCCAATACATGTGCAGTCGCCAGCCGCTTCTCTTCACCTGACAGCGAGGGGTTTCACCGGCAGGATGCAAGAATGATGATACACAAATGTAAATATATGTTCTCTTTTTTCCTGGGGAACACATATCAGGCTGTGTGAGAGGGGGTGCACGACTCCGGATTTTTTTCAAGTCCAACCTTTATTTATACCAATCAAGTAGAGTGGACTAGTCGTCATGGTGCAGTGCGGGTAAAACAAACAAAAAGTCATCTCGGGCACTGAGTTGATGACAGCAGCCCCGATGCGGGAGGAATGTCAACAATTGTAATGGCTTGGGAAAACTCTCGGCAAGTAGCCTATCAGAAGTAATGAATGGAGACTTGTGTGTGTGCGTGTGTGTGTCTGTGTGTGTGTGTGTGTGTGTGTGTGTGTGTCTGTGTGTGTGTGTGTGTGTGTGTCTGTGTGCGTGTGTGTGTGTGTGTGTGTGTGTGTGTGTGTGTGTGTGTGTGTGTGTCTGTGTCCTTGACGTATAGGACCTGCCTCAGGTGAACCAGATCAGATAACGAGTCCCAAGACAAGTGTGGACAAGAATAACACACAGAGAGCCACACTAGAACAAGCTATTGGCTGTCTTCACAGCCTGCTCACCAGAATAAAACACAGAGAGCCACAATACAACAGCCTGCTCGACCAGAATAAAATGTCGGCATTGCACGTTTCTGCAATCCACACATATGTTGCATATCACGTTTCTAGATACGTGAATATCAACGTTCTACACGTCAGAGAGTCTGCTATTGCAAAAGTATGGTGGCCAGTAAGGGTGTTGTGGTCAAGGTGGACGGAGAGCGTAAACACCTTTCACACTGGAGACCCATGTTCAAGTCCCAGTCATGGTCACAGGGTTTCCACACCCACGCACGCACGCACGCACGCACGCACACACACACACACACACACACACACACACACACACACACACACACACACACACACACACACACACACACGTACATCCCCTTATCAGTGATGTCACTCGGACTGAGCATACTCACTTAAGCCGGGGGATGTCACAATGTCAAGTGCATTTGAATGTTGTACAATAATGATGAAAATGACCATTGAAATGATGAATATAGACCTAGTTAATGAACAATAAAAAGACATACGGTAATTACTTTGTGACTTGGATGATCCTGTATGCTTCAGTGTGTGCGCCAGAGGGTTGGCAGATCCTAGCAGAAAAAAACAACACAAACTCTGCATTAGTAAAAGGTCTATCTCCTTATAAGCTTACAGGCACTTACTGTAACATACTAATATGCTAATGTGTTAGCATATGCTCAGGAAACAATCTGAAAATAATAGTCCCAATTCTGAGTTTAAAGTCAAAATTCTGAGTTTTGACTTTTTTCCTCAGATTTCGGACACAACTCAAATACATTTTTCACCTCATCCTCTTCCCAGGCAAATATCAAAATCTAATGAAATATCTGGTCTCTCTTCTAAAAACTGTAGGACCAGGATTTAGTGTAACTCTGCCTCGAAGGCCCCCAGATTTGCAAACACTACAGGAAATTACACAACTACGAACTCCTTCATTTCGAAATAACAAAAAATTATAATAATGAAGGGGGGGGGGGGGTTTATTTGATAGGGACAAATGCAAATGATCATAGTGCCACTCAAACTGGGGTAACACTTCACAACAAGGGTCACTAATTAAGCAGCATTAATTAAACCCTAATTAACAGTTAACTAATGCGTCTAGTAATCATTCATGTTAACTAGGTATGTATGCATTATTTAATAGTATTGGGTTAGTTCATGGTTAGGGTTTTAATACACATTAACTAAGGGTTAGTTAATGCGTATAAGCATTAATTTACTGACCCTTATTGTAAGGTGTTAACCCATTTGGTTACAAACAAGCTACTGTTCTGCATACTACTGTTTTATAAAAGCACACTTGTTTTGTCAGCGGTGGGAGCTTTACCACACATGCAAATGCATGCAAATATTATGTTACCTTTGTTGTTTGATTAAAATGGGATCTCCAGTCTGATATGATGCAGTTGTAGAATCGACCACTGTCTGTCTGTGGAAAGCCTTTAACGTGAATTGACTACCGAGACATTTTGAGATTTTAAAGAGTCTACATTGCAAATATGATCATTATAACCCTGGGTTTGAATGGAGAGTTTGACTGTCTCGTGCTATACTGTAAATGCTGTTTCACAAGCTTGAAAGTAGGATGCAATTCTGGGGAAGCCCTGAACTTGGAAACAATTCAAAACTCCACGTCAATGGAACCATACTTTTCCTGTTAAATGTATAGGCTACACAATTAGTAATTGTCAATTACTGAAGCAACATATGAGACAATGACCCTAGTGTTGCTCCAAACAGTTACACTGGGCATTTCCTCCACTCTGCATTTGAATAGCACAAGAGCAGCAGGCCTTATGTAAATAATTACATAACCACACGCACGCCCGCATCTGCATCACAGCACATCACTTACACTGGCCAATATTTGACAAAGTCAGAATCAGAAGAATCTCTGGCTTCAGCTTTACACAGAAACAGCCTACTTTATTACATTTCACAGCCTGTATTACTTTTATTGTACTTAAACGTTGAATCAGTACATCTACTGTTACAGTCTGAAGTAGCCTACTGTACTTAACTATAATGTACAAGTTCTTGTACTTTACTTGAGTGTTTCCATTTAATGCTACTCCATACTTCTACTCCACTACATTTCAGAAGGAAATGTACTTTTCACTCCACTGCCTTTATTGAACAGCTGTAGTTACTGGTTACTTTGCAGATTGAGATGAATCCAAATTCCACTGTAAATCAGAAACCAGAAAGTAAAAAGAAAGGGCTCACCTTAGTCCCGAGTGTTCAGTACAACAGAGTATCTGTTTCTCTGCTCTCTCTCTCTCTCCTCTCCTGTTTCTGGGTCAAACTATTCCCCCTCTCTTTCTTCTCCAACAGTTTGTATTATGACACCTCCCTCTTCCTCTCCTCCCCTATACTCTCCATTCCTCTGTTATTAAAAGTCACTGCAGCTCTCCGCACTCAGCCATTGCTCCTGTCATCACACCGTGGTTTTTGGCATTTCAAAATGCTTGCAAAATATCCTGTCCAGTCTGTCTGCACACACTATGAACTCAACCAGTCTGTCTGCACACACTATAAACTCAACTGACTTCTCTGTCTCACACACAGCAGTCATTTGTTTATGGCCGCACTGTCACCTCGCCCCTCTACACACACGCGCAAAGGGGAAGTTGGGCTCATATACTGTATATAGTATATGGGACTCAGTGTCCGATAAGACCACATTATGAAGCTTTATCTCCGCCATGTCAGTGACAGCAGCTGCGACACGTAAAAACACTGTCATTGGAATGTAAACAGAAACTTAAGTTGACCTTAATAGAAGAAAACAACATTTAAAGAATTGGATAAATAGCCTACTTACGTTAAGTTTTTTTGGCTTGGTGGTCCATGTGTCCCCGGCGGTTGGGCGCTCCACGTATACAACACTTTAGCAGTCACTGTTGAGACAGTAGGTACAGATAGCAGGTTCAATGCCAACAGTGTCCCTGACTGACAGATTGACTAACCTGAATGTGCCTCGTGATGCCCTCGGCTGCGCTGTGGGAAAAGCCTGGAGGGCATCTGCAGTTTTCTCCTCTCCCAAACCCATCATGCTGGAGTGATGTCTGCATGGACCATCATGTCTATTATTTCTCCCTGATATATTCTTAAAAATATCCTTTCCAATATCATCAACAGATATATATACCGGTACTGTACCAGTTCTTGACTTGGTTATTTTATAGGCCTAGTAGTGCTATAGGCAAGCATGTAAAATGTGTTGAGATTGTATAATTTGTCCTCCTGTGCTTTCAGTGCATAACCGAGCTCTATAAGTCTGAGTTGAGCAAACAATACAATCTAATTTTGTACAGATTCTTCTAAAGCTTAAAATGGTCTATATGTCTAAGTCTGTTTTAACGCCATTGTGTGTAAAAAATATTAGCGTGCAGAAGGTTGTTATCAGTGGACTTTACAAAGAATGTTGTACAAGGCTATCCTCTCATACGACTTGAGTGCTTGGTGCTACACTCCATGTTGAACTTGATGGCACAAGAACATCATTTATATAAGCATGGAAGGAAGTCAAATCACACTTTAAAGAGCATACAGATGCCATCAATGAAGAAAGTATTATAATATAATATATATAATATTGGAGGCAAAAAGGTTGATAAGAGTAAATAAGATTGCTTTCCAAATACCACAAGTCATTTGGAGTAGAAGTGGGGAGAAACTGCAAGCAGGTCGTCTCCCAGTGAGAAATGTCTCACCTACATTCTTCTGCCTGCAGAAAAGCCCATCTGCTACCTGATCTGATCTGCACAGCAGATAGAGGGCAGAAGAAGTTGAGTCAAGGTGTGCCTGCAGGTCGAGAATGTGTTGAATTTCATTCTCACTGGTGGTTGGACCCTCTTCTGCCTTGGAGGCCTGGAGGTTGGACCCTCCTCTGCCTTGGAGGCCTGGAGGTTGGACCCTCCTCTGCCTTGGAGGCCTGGTGGTTGGACCCTCCCCTGCCTTGGAGGCCTGGAGGTTGGACCCTCCTCTGCCTTGGAGGCCTGGAGGTTGGACCCTCCTCTGCCTTGGAGGCCTGGAGGTTGGACCCTCCCCTGCCTTGGAGGCCTGGAGGTTGGACCCTCCTCTGCCTTGGAGGTTGGACCCTCCTCTGCCTTGGAGGCCTGGAGGTTGGACCCTCCTCTGCCTTGGAGGCCTGGGGCTACTACTTCCCACACTGCAAAAACCAGAATACAGACATTTATCCCAATTTCAGCTGTCCTTATTGATCCCTATGTATAGTATCAAAGTGTACCATCAGTGTATAAGGAAAGAGTCTAAGGTATTGGCTCAAATGGACTTGAATAGTCTGTGCCGTCACTGAAAAGGTGGGATATACAGTGGATATAAAAGGTATATGCCCCCTTGATTCAAGTATTTTGGGTTTATTTATTGATGAAATTTGGGTCCAGTTGTTAGTTTCAGAGTAAATATAACTGGTCAACCACTCAAAATCCCAATCATCTTTTCCTTTCAGTCTAGACAGAGGAGCAGCCAGAAGAGCCCAAGGATCACGGGCGCCGGAAGCAGGGGGACAAGGGGACATTTTGTCCCCCTAAATATGAGAGTGGGGGAAAAAAGGAGAATCCGCAGCAGTGCACGAGAGCACTCCCCCCCGCCCCCACCCGCTGCTCGGCTTTCGCTTTCGGCAGCTTCTGGGGATCAAGTTACAGAGAGCCCACTTTACACTGTTTACACAGCCTGTGATGCTTGTTAAAGCCATGATCGTTGTGGGATTATTACACCTGAGAGACAGACTCTGTTCAGTGTTTCTGCCTGTGTTGCTGTCTGTTGTAGTGTAATTGTAAAACGACCTAAATAGAGAGCAGGTCACCAAGTGAGTGAGAAAAGGAGAAAATATTGAATAATGACATCACTACTACATACCTAATGTCAATTTAAAATGAGATATTCCTCTAAATATAATTTTTTTTACGGGCGCCGGCAAGACTCCCTTCCTGCTTTTGTCCCCCTAATTGCAAACTCGTTCCGGCGCCACTGCCAGGGGTCACAGGGTGGGTTCTTGCTCATATGGGGTTATATATACAGTATATTGGGGGGGGGGGGGCTTTATTGTCTTGAGATACTGTTGGGAATGGGATGGTACTTTAGGTATTGCTAGCCTTTCAATCTCATTTGTAAATGCTTTGACAGTCCTCACTTTAGATGAGATCACACAAAATACCGCATAACTAAACGCTTTCTAAATACATTATATAAACATGAACTGTAGCATTAATAGGTATTTATCAAACAATATAAAACACTCACTAACCATCTCGTGGTTAGTGGTTCTCGAAGTGGGGTCTTTGAGGGGAGTCCAGGGGATCCCCAGGTAAAAGGGGAATCTCTTCCCCCCACTATAATCCCATCCAAGTAACACAATGACAGAATGTATGATTATTTTGGTCATGGGGTTTCATACACTTTCTGTCATAAAACATCTAAAAGCATAAGTCTTATCAGATGGGGGACCCTGGGACAAAATCGGATCAAATGGGGGTCCGTGGTCTAATTTGTGTCAGTTTAGGGGTTGCTGATGTGAAAAAGATTGAGAAGCACCGGTGTTAAGGAAGCCAGGATTACACTTTTGAGACAGGAAGAGAGTGGCAGTGGTCAAAAGAAAACAAGGGAAAAAAGGCATGTATGAATTTCTTTCCCCAAGGGCTTAAAGAGCTCATATCAAACTGAAAAAGTCTGCATTCATACTCTGATGAATTGAAGGCAAAACTAGATAGATAAAGTACATCTAACAAGAAGAAAAGCCAGAAGGTGGTGCAACAACGTAGATCAAGACCACAGCAAACCAACTTGAAAGTAGCATTTAAAACATGATGAAAGCAGATGTGAAGTGTGAAGAAACGTCTCAACAGTTTGGTGTACATGTCGTTTATGTCTTTTGTAACAAAGGATAATGACAAAATGGCAAAAACAAAAAGCATACAAGATGTTATAAGAAGAGACCAAACCGTATCAACACAAATAGATCTCCTTCAAACACCAACTGTCAGTTAGTATGTGCTGCTGCACACAAAGACTAGTGCTAGGGGTAGTGATAAAGACGAAAAACCTCCCAGTAGCCAGTTTCCTTCAGTACGGAAGAGGATAGGGCCATGTGAAAAATGTATCCGAGTTCCCAGTTCAAAGTCAGAATTCTGAGTTCAAACTCAGAACTCAAACTCAGAATTCTGAGTTCAAAGTCAGAATTCAGAGATTAAAGTCAGAATTTATTCTCAGAATTCTGACTTTTGACACATTTAAACCAACTGAAAAGAAAATCACCAAATATCACAACAGCCCAGAAAGGAAGTTGGCAAAAATTTTGAAAGGAACAAAAACTGTAGGCCACGTTTTTACAAGTGTAATATCAACATTGTGATCAAAGACCAAGATCCAAAGAATGAACAAGGAGATACAAGATAGTTCTAGAATGTTGCCGAGTGTTAGAATGTTTAAATGTCAAGATATACACTAACTCACATAATTATGTTTCTCCAATCACTAAAGGCAAATCGTTATTTGAACGATGAACATGAAATATTTGTTCCTACCAGCCACTGTCTAAATGAAAGAAAAAAACACTCAAGTGTTTTTTCTTTCATTTTAGACAGTGGCCTTAACGAGGTTGAGGCTCAAAGAAAAGAGTTTGCTGTTCAAAGAGCAGAGCAGAAATTAGGACTTAATTGAGTGATCCCAAGTCCCTCCCCCATAGTTAGTTACTGTTGCTACTGCTGGGTAATGTGAGCAGCAGAAGTAGCTAAAGGGTGTGATGTATCTAGTGAATGTGTGAATTTAGTAAGTGCAGCCTGGGAAGTCTGCTAGAGTGAATTGTGACATCACGCACTCTAGGCCGGCTCCATAGGCTGCTGCAAGCTTGACTCAACTGTTATTGGAGCAAAGAGCAAAAAGGGGGCGGGACTCTACTCTATGAATGCAAATTTTCACTGCAATACCAGACAGCCTGGATGCAAATAAGGCATCATCAGAGACAAGGTGTGACTGAGAGGATGGGTGTACACATTAAGATGCTGAGGCCAGCTGAAACAGAGAGAGTCCAAAGTCACACCCACTTGCGGGGTAAGGCATACGAACCGAGGGATTTCACCCGCCATTTTATTTACCATAGACATTTTGTAAAATGCTTATAAAATAGTTTTACTTGGTCCAAGCGATTCAGCTATATTTGCAAGCTTTGACCAAGTAAAACTATTTTCATAAGCATTTTACAAATTGTCTGAAAAATAAATGGCGGATGAACTCCCTTGGTTCGTATGCCCAACCAGGAAGAGGGTGTGATTTTGGCTCTCTGCACAGTTGATCTATCCAGAGACGGATCATTTAGACACATGCCACTCACAGGCTGCGTAAAAAAAAGTAAGAAATGATACTCTTCTGGTCTCCTAAATGGGCGTGGCTATCAGCTTGTGATTAGCTGTCTGTCAATGGTATGGAACTTCATTGACTGACCAGTCTCCTAAGGGGGGCGTGGTAGTGGCGAAACAGATACAGGAAGTGACTGGAAGTTGAGGTGTCTCTCTATTGAAAAGTCTTCCGTTCTCAGGCCAGAATAGACGAGTGTAGAGCTCCTGTTCCCAGGCCAGTGGCGAGTGGATCGGCCCGGTTTGGCTCGGCCTTGTTTATGAGCGGTTGGATCCGGAGGCACCGTCTTCATCATCAGGCGGACAGGCGATAAAATCGGCTAACATTACGGCCATTTCTTCTTCACCACGCTGAGACGAGACACACACACACAGACAGACAGAGGACATTGGTAAGAAATAATGAAAAAACACAACGAAAAACACTGCAGTGTTTCCACTAGAACTTTTTTCAGGCATGGTGGTACGCACCGAAAACATCAAAATAAAAATAAATAAACAGACGAGGCCGTAGGATGACCTATGGGCACAGTCGGCTTCGGTCAGATGGTGCAGGCGCAGCAGGTGCTCTGTAATTTATAATAGCGTTCACATTTTTCTTTGCTCGGTACATTCAAGAGATCAAGACTTAAAGCAGCTACGAGCAACTTTTTCGATTGTTATTAAACAGTATAAATTTAATATCAATGCATCACATCTTACCTCTAATAGTCTCCGCGGACCAACGCAGAGTAGTCTCGCTTGAACCCCGAGTGAATCGGCCAGTGTTAGTGTGTCTGTAGCCAGGGCAGATCAGGAAGTGAAATGAAACGGTTTGCAGCAGCCACTTCGGCCATAACCACAAAATAACTTCCAAAAAACCTGTTAGAATATAACGAGAGATGTTCCCGCGAGTATGCGTGGCGTTCACATTGTTTATGTTATGTTGCTAGGCAGCGTAAACGGCGTAGGAAGGCAGCTGCGTTTCACTTCCTGGTTTCACTTCCGCGTTTCACTTCCGGGTTACCCGGTCCGGTCGCTCTAGAGAGCCCCCTGTTGGCGCGAGTTTAGACAGACTATAGACTTAATAATCACCTAAGGGAGCAATCTCAGATACACACGGCTTTGGTCTCGTCGACTATTAGAGGTAAGATGTGATGCATTGATATTAAATTTATACTGTTTAATAACAATCGAAAAAGTTGCTCGTAGCTGCTTTAAAACAAAGTGATCACAAGGAGAGGATGACAACTTAACAAACTGCAGGAAAAATACGCTGTGTAGCTGCACGATATGCAAAAAAAGAAAGACGTCATATTGCGATTATACTGACAGATATTGCGATACGATTTTAGTGGGAATGGTAATTGTATTTCATTTTCACTGAAACAAATATAATACATATCAAATGTGATGTGATTTTTGCTGGGGTCTGTACCAAATAAGCATTGTCTGGAGAATATGATTTGTAGCCCGGGGCATCTCTGTAGCACCACAATGCTGCATTTATTGGTATGTTGTGACACAGGGTGTGAACACACCCTTAGAAGAGTAAGTCTAGCAAGCCCATGGCTGATTGTGCAGGAAAGACTTACCTTTTTCTTCTCAGTGCCTTGCTCCACCTCTTCCTCCTTCTGCTCCTCCTCTCGCTTCCTCTTCACTCCTTGCCCATCTCCTCCCTCCCCCTCTCCTCCTCCTCCTCCCTCCTGCAGCTGCTCTGCCTCTCTCTCCTCTCCTCCCCTCTTCTCTCCATCCGTCTCCTCTCCCTCTTTCTCACTGAGGGCTGTGGAGGTTTCTGGATCGGTGTGTGGTGAGTCGCTGTCTCGCTTGGCCACAGGTTGTTCCTCTTCCTGATTGGACGGCTGGCTGTCACTCACACTGGCTTCCTGTGTAGGTTCGGTCACCTGCTCCTGTTAAAGAAAACAGCCGGCATTTTGAACAGGAAGTCATGATACAATGGGTCAAGTGGGCGGGGCTGCATAAGGTGAATTGATCATTTTAGTTACTTTTTTTATGTTTTTTAAGCAAAGTTTCTGGCAAAATCTTACACACGACGGTAGTCTAAGTGCAGTACATTTGGACCTACCTGTTGTTTCTGATTGGCTGGATTTTCCTCTGAGGCAGTCAGCTCAGTCTCACTGGCTTCCTGCTCCCATGGTCCCTGCTCCTCCTGCGGTGCTCCTTCTTCTAGGGCTGGGCCATACAGATCCAAAATCAGATCTTGCTATTGTTAGGCTAAAGGTGATACACACGATATATATCTCGCTATTGTTAGGCTAAAGGTGATACACATGATATATATCTCACTATTGTTAGGCTAAAGGTGATACACATGATATATATCTCGGTATTGTTAGGCTAAAGGTGATACACATGATATATATCTCGCTATTGTTAGGCTAAAGGTGATACACATGATATATATCTCACTATTGTTAGGCTAAAGGTGATACACATGATATATATCTCACTATTGTTAGGCTAAAGGTGATACACATGATATATATCTCACTATTGTTAGGCTAAAGGTGATACACATGATATATATCTCACTATTGTTAGGCTAAAGGTGATACACATGATATATATCTCACTATTGTTAGGCTAAAGGTGATACACATGATATATATCTCACTATTGTTAGGCTAAAGGTGATACACATGATATATATCTCGCTATTGTTAGGCTAAAGGTGATACACATGATATATATCTCGCTATTGTTAGGCTAAAGGTGATACACATGATATATATCTCACTATTGTTAGGCTAAAGGTGATACACATGATATATATCTCGGTATTGTTAGGCTAAAGGTAATACACATGATATATATCTCACTATTGTTAGGCTAAAGGTAATACACATGATATATATCTCGGTATTGTTAGGCTAAAGGTGATACACATGATATATATCTCACTATTGTTAGGCTAAAGGTGATACACATGATATATATCTCAGTATTGTTAGGCTAAAGGTGATACACATGATATATATCTCGGTATTGTTAGGCTAAAGGTAATACACATGATATATATCTCGGTATTGTTAGGCTAAAGGTAATACACATGATATATATCTCACTATTGTTAGGCTAAAGGTGATACACATGATATATATCTCACTATTGTTAGGCTAAAGGTGATACACATGATATATATCTCGGTATTGTTAGGCTAAAGGTAATACACATGATATATATCTCGGTATTGTTAGGCTAAAGGTAATACACATGATATATATCTTGGTATTGTTAGGCTAAAGGTGATACACATGATATATATCTCACTATTGTTAGGCTAAAGGTGATACACATGATATATATCTCAGTATTGTTAGGCTAAAGGTGATACACATGATATATATCTCGGTATTGTTAGGCTAAAGGTAATACACATGATATATATCTCACTATTGTTAGGCTAAAGGTGATACACATGATATATATCTTGGTATTGTTAGGCTAAAGGTGATACACACGATATATATCTCACTATTGTTAGGCTAAAGGTGATACACACGATATATATCTCACTATTGTTAGGCTAAAGGTGATACACACGATATATATCTCACTATTGTTAGGCTAAAGGCGATACACATGATATATATCTCCCTATTGTTAGGCTAAAGGTGATACACACGATATATATCTCACTATTGTTAGGCTAAAGGCGATACACATGATATATATCTCACTATTGTTAGGCTAAAGGTGATACACACGATATATATCTCACTATTGTTAGGCTAAAGGTGATACACACGATATATATCTCACTATTGTTAGGCTAAAGGCGATACACATGATATATATCTCGCTATTCTTAGGCTAAAGGTGATACACATGATATATATCTCGGTATTGTTAGGCTAAATGGTGATACACACGATAAGTCAAAGTCACATATGAGATGTCACAAGCAATTTTTTTTAAACCGTGATCAAAAAAATTAAATAAAATGCAAAGACAGGTTTCTTTCCCTGACTGTTGGTGTTTTCACAAAATATTTACACAATGAGATTTTCATCAGGAATGACTAAGTGGGTAAAGGCAAATAATAGAACAGCTAGAACAGTCTGGTAAGATCAGAAAAAGACATCAATTTACAGTGATCACACTTTAGTTAAGTAGCCGTAGCTGGTCGTTATTGGAAAAGAACCCCCTTCAGGCAGGCATCTCCGCTATCGCGTCGGGGCCTGAGTCAGCCTGTCGTGGGGTTATTTTCCAATAAGGACCAGCTGGCTGTACATGAGCCCTTACATTGCCTAGACCTACCTTCTCCTCTCCCTCCACCTCCCTCCACCTCCTCCTCCTCTGTGTCCTCTCTCTCCTCCAGCGCCCCCCCGGTGACACACAGGATCTGGGGCATGGTGGGGTCGTCCATCCTCTCGCTCTCTCCGGTGACGCACAGGATCTGGCCAAGGCAAGTTTATTGGTATATAGCACATCTCACGCACAGAGGCAATTCAAAGTACTTTACATAAAATGGATGACAAGAAAATGTCATAGTGTTACAAGATAAATATAAGATCCAAAAGGTCATGGAGCAAAATTATATATATATAAAAAAAAAAGCTTGTGCAGGCATAGTCAAAATTACTTTGGAATTGGATTCAGAGCCACTGCCAGTGTCTTCAAGGTAGAGACATCCAGAGACTTTGATTTCCTGGCTAAGAACTAGATTTATTTTATGCACATTTTCTAAAACTTGAAGTGCCATGTCCTCCCGTGACAGGACACTATCACGTCTGCAGCCCAGGTATTTTACTGTGGACATTATAGACATTATAACAGACCCCTGTGCTGTGACGATAAAAACAGATCTTCTCATTTTAAATTTAGAACCAAATAAAATTGCTTGCATTTTGCCCAGGTGTAAGGGCAATTTGTTGTCAGCCAACCAGACACTGATGTTTCGAGCTCAATCAACTGCATCTCTCGTCTCGCACAAGTCACAGAACACTTTCTCTTTGTTATCTGACCTGGGGCATGGAGGGGTCGTCCATCCTCTCACTCTCCTCCTCCTCCTCGTCCTCCTCTCCCTCCCTGGCCTCCTCCAGGACGCCGATGCTCTCCACCTCCTGCAGCCTCAGCAGAGACCTGTTGGCCTGGAGCTCCTCGATGCCCCCCTCCGCGCCTCCGTTAGCCGCCGCCCCCCGGAGAGCCTTCACCTCCTCTCCCCTCCTGTCAGGAGTCGGTGAATTCAGAGTCAGTTTATCTAGCATTTGCAGTAGAAACTACACTGGAATTGGGGTGCAAGAGCTTAAAGGAGAAGTCCACCGAAAAACAATGCTGGTTTATTTTGCACATAATCTCCCCGCATATCTGAAAACTGCAAACAGATCTGCAGACATTCATTTAGTTTGACGGTTCTAGACAGCCAAAGTCCTCCCTCTTCCGGTTGGGCCCTATGCAAACCAGCCGCGGGGGAAAAAACATGGTGGTTAATGGCAAGAGACAAAAATGTTTTGATCCCATTTGAATTGCGCCACGAGGTACACATGATGTTTGTTATAAATCAGAAAGACGACACAACCAGTCGCATAAGAGACATCTCTCCCGTCAGGCCATGTTGGTGTTGGTGTGACGTATTGTCGTGCGAGACATGTTGATTGAGCGGTTTCATACAAAACTAAACGTTATGTTTCGGCTTTACAACAAACTGCGACTTTCTTGACATGCAAAGTTATCTTTTAAATTGACCAAATTTACATGTGGACTTCATGGCACAATTCAAACGGGATAAACGCCGTTCACCACAATTCATATTTTTTCCGCGTCTGGTTCGTAGCAGAAGCAGGAAGTAGGCGGAGACTTTGGCTCTCTATTGAGGGTTGATTTGATTTAAGCTGTGGACCAGTGATGCCATTTGTGCATGAATGACATCACTGGTCCTCAAATCAACTTTCAATAACTGTCAAACTGAAATAAATGTCTGCAAAAGGGTTTACAGTTTTCGGATATGTGGGGAGATTATGTGTCAAATAAATCAGCATTGTTGTACAGTGGGGTGTCCCTTAGAAAAACACAAAAAATCACACAGACCACACGTAAAGGTATTTAGGTAAAAAAAGAATAAAAAGAAAAGTAAAGAATAAAAATAGTCAAATACACGTGTGGATAGGACCGAGAATCATCTGGCTCAAATTTAAAGTGCAAAATATTGAAGTGCATAAGCATAGATAGCAGTTTTGCATGGATATTAAACACACAGTATAAGACATCTTATACCTGTCCTCGGCTCCCTCTAGTGGAGGAATGTCCCCGTCCTCCTCTTCGTCCTCGTCCTCCAGCTCGTCCGCGTCTTCGTCGTACTCGTCCTCAAACTCGTCGTAAAACTCTTCTTCGGGAAAATCGCTCCCTTCCTGAATCAGAATCAGAATTATTTATTTCGCCAAGGTATGTTTGCGCATATTGTACAAGGAAATTGACTTGGTGTGGTTGGTGCACAAGTAACGTACATATGATGAATTAGAAGAAATATACAAGATATAAACAAATATAAGATACAGTAGAAAGCAGGGTTTTTCAAAGTCTGAGACTGTGGGCCAACAAAGCTTGGAAAAAGGCGCTCCTCTCGCTCAATTCCTGGATGCCTAGGGGATCTTGATTATGATATTTGATCCCATAGACACTAAACAATTGAGCCAAGATAGCCTGATATTGCTGTTTCACATACTTCAGCCTACATCAAATGCATGAAAAAGATCTGTCTCCGACTCTGGGAAAGTGGGAAGAATTCTCCAAAACTACTGTATTTCTGAAATATCTATAACCAAATCACACACATTTAGGCTATTCTTTGTGATCTCCTTTTGATAACCAACTAATGTAAGATTTTTTCACTTCCATTCACTGAGCCTCCCCTGAAACTGCTTGGAGCCCCGCTGGGGAGGCCCGCCTCCCACTTTGGAAAAACTCTGATATAAATTATATAAAACAAATCAAAGATATTAACAGATATAAGGATATAAACAACAGTATTAACAACCAACCTCTTCCTCATCCTCATCTTCCTCCAACCCCTCCTCCTCCTCTTCTTCCTCACCCAGCTCATCTTCATCTTCTATGTCCTCCTCCTCCTCCTCTTCGTCGTCTGAGCTGTTGATGTTGATGATGGCCGAGTCTTCTTTGGCGGGCGGCGGCTGGTGCATGTGAGTTCTCCCCTGCTGGTTCAACATGTACGCTGGCAGCTGGAGACCCATGGAACTGGGCTGGGCCGGCGCGGAAGGCTGCATCAGCATCTGCTGGAGTTGGGCTCCGCCCGGCAACGACTCCCCCGCGCCAGCGGGTGGAGCTGCAAGACCGGTGGTGGAGTTCAGAGGTGGAACGAGGGAGACCAGAGGGGTGCTGGAAGGAGGGAAGGAGTTGACAGGGCCTGTGGTGGACGCGGTGAGGAGGGAGGAAGAGCTGGGGAGGTCGTTTGGGAGAGAGACCCCGTCCATTGTCGCCGTAGGCGTTGTGGTGGAAACCCCGGTCACTACGGATTCCACTGACGTAATGATGGGTAACGGGGCGCTAGTGCCACCTGGTGTAATGGAGATGTTCTGTGTTGAGTGTGTCGTCACGGCCGGTTCGTCCTGCTGGCTGCGTGATGCCAAGTAATCCCGGATGAACCCTGGAGGAACGATGACCACGCTGTCGTCCGAGTCACTGCCCAGCGAGAGCTCCACATCCTCTGGTTCTTCCTTATCGTAGCGGACGAACACGGGTCTCTTCCCCTCCGGAGGGCCCAGCCCGGCTAGGTCCGCCTGGTGGTGGGCGTGGGGGGACAGGAGCATCTCTCCTGGGGTGGGTGCCTGGCCTGACAGCCCTCCAGGAACCAGGGACAGGTGGTTGTCAAGGGATCCGAGCAGGGCACCGGGGCCCAGGCTGAGGGAGTGCCGAGTGGGAAAGGGGGAGGCAGAGGAGGGCCCCCCCAGCAGGGTGGGCAGACTGAGTCCAGAGGAGGGGCCCTGGCCCGGGGCAGTAGGGGTGGGTTTGATGGTGAGAGGTGGTAAGGGCAGGCAGATGGAGGGAGTACGGGGATGGAGGAGGCCGTTGCAGACAGTCAGAGCCTCGGTGCAGAATGAAGAGACCTGGGAGGGGGAGGCACAGACACATTCAATCAGTATCATGCAGTTGTGGTCTGAGCGTAAAACTTTGAACAGCTAGTTAACGGTCAAACACGATTGTGTTTCCCCTGTAATTGTGCAAGCCTGGCAGGCCAATGAGAACCCCTCACCAGGCAAAAAAAAAACATGACATCACCTATTTAGTGTGGTTTCTCGTTTTTTGTGTGCTTCCGCCTCTTCCTTTTGATTTCCACAACCGCATCAATGCACATTATGCAAATAGACACAATTAGGTAGTCGATGACGGGACAGCCCTATTGGTTGGATTAGTCCTGCCGCCTACATCGACCAGCAAATCAAGCATCCCGGACAGTCCTGAATAACCTACATAAGGCTACATTTTACAAGCTGGAATCAGAGAATTTGGGCTTTTTTTAATCTTTAAAAATGACTCACAACTCGGTTATCAAACTAGTAGTCGATTAATTTTCTGACGATCAACTAATCCTTGCAGCTCTACACACACACGCCCTTTCTCTCTCTCTCTGTCAGTCACCTACCTTGACGCTTCGGTCGGTGCGTCCGCGGCTGAGGATGGACACAGCACAGGTCAGTGGTGGCGGCCACCGGGGTGAAGGTACCAGGACCAGAGCAAGCAGCAGTCTGCAGATCCACACAGAAAGACAATTACAACATCAACCTGCAGAAAATGTGCTCATATGTGCTGTGCATATAATATTCTTATTTAGATTTTATTTTGCTTTAGCCTATTACTGTTTGCTAATGCAATGACCTAATTTACTCTTAGCGAACTATAATGTTTCATCTAATCTAAAGGAGCCAAGAATCTGAGTTCAGGGGTGTGATTGGTATGGAGGAAGAAAATGTGGAAAATATAATTCCTGCCGAAATGAATGACAACCTAAATTGGAAAAGGTAATACCTGTAGAGTCCTCGTCGAGCGGGGGCGCTGCTGTACGGACCGCTGACCCCGCCCGCAGAGTCCCATGCGGCGCTGCTGCTGGCCTGCTGCTGCAGACGCACACACAGCGGCAGCACCACGTCATGCAGACGCTGTGGAGAAGAGAGGTATGTTACACTGGAGCCCATGCACGCACGTCGCACGCACGTCACACACACACACACACACACACACACACACACACACACTATCTCTCTCTCAAAGTACCTTGTGTATGTCATCCTTCAGTAGTGTACCACTGGTCAATATGATCTGTCTCAATGCTGTAAAGATAGAAAGATGTGAAGATTTAAAGAAACCAGCTCAAATTCAATTATTCAACATGCAATAACACAACATGAATTAGATTGACTAGAAATGTTGCACTCACAAAATAAATATTAGGTGAAAAAGCAGTGTTGCAAACTATATAGGTCTAAGCCACATCTCACCGCTGAGGGCTGACAAGCAAGTGTCCTGATTGGCCAAAAGATCTCCTTTCCTCTGCAGTGAAGGCCCATCCACTGTAGCCAATGCCTTTGTCCGACTACGAGGGCCGGGCTTCACATGCTGAGGCACCAGCAAATCAGCCGACAGGCCCGGCCGGAGCTGGAGGAACAGCCAATCACAAAGAACGAACAGGTTCAAAATATGCTTCTATAAATTCACGGGTACGGGCACAGGTAAAGGGGTTCATGTATTGACGCACATACATCTTCAGAGACTTGGCCCTTGCACGGACAAACTCCGGGTGAGCTCACCTTGACAGACTCGGCCCCTGGCGTGATGTCACCCAGGAGGTGGCCAAACAGGAGTTCTGAGTGGGTGTGGCTTCCGTGAAGGATGCTGGTGGAGGCTCCGCCCACCTGGACCCAGACCTCTAAGGTTCTGTAGACCGATACCCGCACTGAGCTGTGGGAGGAAGGGAGCCGTTACATTTTGTTAAAACGAAACAAAATGTCAATAAAATGTCAAGTGTAAAATGTAATTCCCAAAAGGATATTTCAGCTTATTATAAGAACTAGAAATTTTGCGTGCTGGGATTATATACAGTCAATGGTCAGGTAGGGATGGGTATCGTTTGGATTTTATCGATATATCGGTTCCGGTACCGGTACTGTTTCTCGATACTTATCGATAATCTTATCGATACTACTCTCCATAATTTGGTGCAAAAAATAAATGTTACGGACTATAAGCCCGATGTACCTGAAGGCTCTCTGCTGTCCCAGGGTGGCTTCATTGAGGGGCGTCCAGGCAGACAGTGTTTGGGACAACAGCCTCTGGAGCACAGTGGAGTACTGGACCATACCACTACGCACACTGCAACACACACACACACACACCACTGACATTGTTATATTCTGCATTTGCAACAAATATTTGAATAAGCAATTATGTCTGTTTCTGCTAGCAACATAACTGTAAACAAGTGTGGTGGGGTATTGGCGGAGGGGCTGCGCTCTCTAAGCGCACTTCTAGTACTAATGTGCAGTTAAAACATATACTGTAATGTTTTGGCATCACTTTCATGATCTCAGAAAACGTGTGTGTGTCAGTTACTCACGCTGTGATGAGAGCTGACAGCACCTCCAGTGTGTTGGTGTGTATGGAGGGCAACACCAGAAGCCTCAAACCTCCGTCTCCTGTTACATTCTGACAGACGCACACACACACACACACGCACACACCATGAGGTCGAAGGAACTGCATGCAAATTTAAAAGAAAAAGGCAGGCAGTGGCTGTCGGCCTACATCTGGCTCTGTCTAACAACCCTGAGGACAAAGTGTGACATCATCACTGATGACATCGCTCACTGATGACATCACAATCACTCGGGCGAAGGCTGGCGTTATCAGTGGCCGGCAGCCAGCTGCCTGGCGGCCAGATGACGTCATCAGTGATGTCATCAGTAACACACATGCTGCCTGACATAATAGCGAATTCACGCTTGTTTTAAGTAGGATGATCATTTGTCCCATCTGATAAGATTCTTGCTTTTAGATGTTTTGTTACAGAAAGTGTATGAAACCCATGAGCAAAACAGTCATACATTCTGTCATTGTGTTACTTATGGATGGAATTATAACTAAAATAAACTATTCCCCTTTTTGCTGGGGACGCCCTGGAACCCCTGGAGGTCCACGGACCCCACTTTGAGAACCACTGCTTTATAGCTCTCAATGTCTCATATATATGTATTTGTTTGCGTGTGTGTGTGTGTGTGTCTCTGTGTGTGTGTGTGTGTGTGTGTGTGTGTGCGTGCGTGTGCGCTCACTATGCTCCTGCAGCTGACGGCGAGTGCTCGACACACGAGGTTGAGTAGTGGTCTGACTGGCAGGCGGACAGCTGAGGCTGGATCCTCTCTGATGACACAAGCAGAAACAAGTGATGGACTGGCTTCTGTTTCTAATCACAACACTGAACAGTCTTGCATGTTTGTTTTTAGCTGCAGCCAGCAGCTCTAAGGCTGATCATTGCGCATCCCTAATCAACATTGTTCAACTTTTTAAATGTTCAGCTAGTTCTGCATATGTATGCGTGTAGGTTTGGTGTTCATCCCGTTTTATATTCTCTTATGTACAATTATTTTTGCAATACTCACTAATGGTGGAATGGTCAAAGCAGGCGGTGACATTAAATGCCATGGAACATTATTCAATACCAACTACCGGTACTTAAAGGTGTTAATAAGCTAAATTGTTACTGCCCCACAGCACACAAAATGTAGCCTGGTCAACCATCTAGATCATATGAACTCAAATTCTGTTTGGTTGCGTGGATCCGTCTGGCCTCCAGCAGGTGTTGTCAGAAATAACAAAGTCCACGGGCCAATCAGAGACCTGCCTCGTAGTTGACATCGTAATCGGCCAATCAGGACGCCATGTTCACGTTATGTTAACGGATGTTAACGTTTGTAGAGTGTACACAGCCATAAGTGCAGTTATTGCAGAAACAATAACAATAAACATGAACAAGAGTGTGCACCAGCAGAGTTTCGCGGTAGAAAAGACAACGCTGATTGGTTGAGGGACTGGATTTGGC
Source organism: Poromitra crassiceps (assembly GCF_964638095.1). Lineage (NCBI taxonomy): Eukaryota > Metazoa > Chordata > Actinopteri > Beryciformes > Melamphaidae > Poromitra > Poromitra crassiceps. Next base: position 47,493,020 of record NC_139628.1, on the reverse strand, counting down.
GATGCTGATTGGCTGAAGGAGTTGGGCAAGTACTCCGTCTCCCGCCCCACTGAAATCACTGTGGAAGGCTTGGGGTCCAGAATGATACGTAGAGCGAAACAGGATGTGAGATCACAAAATCAGGATGATTTTAACCAGGCTACACAAAATAGGGCTTACATCTACAGTACATGTGTCTAGCTCCTGGATCTTCATTGTAAATCGATGTGTGTGTGTGTGTGTGTGTGTGTGTGTGTGTGTGTGTGTGTGTGTGTGTGTGTGTGTGTGTGTGTGTGTGTGTGTGATCTACCTGAGTGTGTGTTTGAGTGCCAGGCAGACGGCCGTGTATCTTTGCTGAAACTGCAGCAGCAGGAGAGGATCCGATTGTTCGAGAGAACGGAAGGGCAGCTCCACCCCCGGACCCTCATACTGCACCGTTGCATCTGTCACAGCAAACATCAATTAATATTTCAAATCCGACTGTGTCGTCACCGTTCCACCTGTCACCACAAACTTCAATTAATATTTCAAATCCGACTGTGTCGTCACCGTTCCACCTGTCACCACAAACTTCAATTAATATTTCAACTCTGACTGTGTCGTCACCGTTCCATCACCGAACACAACTGCAACAAAAACAACTGGTTCAAGTTGGCACTGTTTACACTGTATGTCAAAATGAAGAGGGAGCGTCTTTGTGTGGCGCTACAACGGTAACACCTGTTGGCTGAACACATTACAGGTTAGCAGCAGATATAGAGTACTGGAAGATTTGGATGTTAGCACTTCCGGTCCCCTCGTCTTAAAAGTCAATGGGGTTTTTGGTTAAATGGTTGAAATAAGGTTGGTGGCTAACAAAGGTTTATGAAACGGCGAACTTTGTGGTCAGTCGGCAAGATAATCTTCACAAATGAGGACCACTTTTATGATTTTTGAAGCGTAAATATGATTTTTAAAAATCCAGATTTTTTGAAAACGCTTGACATGTTATACAGAGCATAGTCTGATTAATGACTGAAAACGCACACCCACACGAAGTCCCTAACCCTAACCCACATGACGTTCTACGTCAGACACACCCAACATGACGTTCTACGTCGGAGTTTCCCTCCTGAATTGAACCTGAAAGCCTTTCTCATGTTCCTACTGGTTTCGGGACAAAACGTTGGGACTTATTTTTTAACAGAGGCTGGAGGTTGTCTGCTAGAGGACGTCTTTGTTGAGACCATTGATGCATGCAGCTACTTGAACCAGCCAGCTGCGGTCAGGACGGGACATTATTTACAATCTTTGCAGGTGAAGTTCATGTCTGGTCTACAATGCACTTCCATAATGCGACTAACGCTTACTCCAACTAGGACCTTATTCCGGTTAAGGTCATGAGAAAACGTTCTTTACCTGACAGTGTCTTAATAAAAGTATTGCCTTAGTCGGGTTAACATTTACTTATTGCCGTATACATACTCCCTGATACCAAAGTGTACCTGATTCGGAACCCTGGTATATCTGAGCCAGCAGGCCATTGGCTGAGGCCAGCAAGCAGTGAATCTGATTGGCCCAGGCCTCTGCTCTGCCGGCACCCACCCCTCTCTCCAACACTCCCCCAAGACAGGGCAGGCGACCATAACACTGACAGGCCATCTGAGAGGGAGAGAGAGAGAGAAAGAAAGAAAGTTATAGTTAGTTTTAATCAGGAAAATATAATAAAACATGCCAAGAAATGTATCTGAACTGATGATCACAAACCTCTTGTGTCTTCTGGTTGGAACTGTCCATTTTGGAGAGGAAGTATGCTCCCAGTTTGTCCTATAAGGGAAGACAGCACATTCCTTACATGGTCACTTAGTGGCTTCTTCCCTAAATAATAACTAACTTGTAAAAAGGCATGTTCTACGGTCTACTGCTACACAGCGCACACACACACACACACACACACACACAGGTGGGGGGGTTTGGACAGAACTTTTTTTTTACTGCTGTCCAGGGTGTGCAGCGAAGCTTGTTTGCAGCCCTCACTTATCAATACTCCTTATTGGTTTGGTGTACTCTTATTGGTTCTTTTTCATTACTAAATCATTTCTTTTTAAAAATATACTATGTAAAAAAGAATACATTCAGAGGAACATTAGAATGTATTTTATATTTTATATAAACCTGACATTTTGGTTCGGACCAAACTGAAAAGTCCGAAAGTCTGGACCAAACGGGGTAGGTGTGAAAGCGCCGTTAGAAAAATCCTCATATAAACGAGTTTTAAGCCTGGAACCAAGTCAACCTGCTGAATCGTGAGTGAGCATAAAACATTTCACCTGGAGCAAAAACAAAAAATAAAAATGGGGGAACGGGGGGATAAAAAATTTGATCCCCCCCCCCCCCCCCATTGATTGATTTGATGTGCGCATTGATTATGAACAATGAAGAGACCGTTTGACTGTAACTACTTAAGTTAGGTGTACATTATCAAAAGATAATGGACACCCTGCAGCCAATGAGAATCGAGTATTCACCCAGCTCCATGGTATAAATATAATATATACGACTACAACTAAATAGATATACTGTATGTATACAGTGTCTGTCTGTCTCTCTTACCTTGAGGGATCCACAAGCTCTGGGATAGTAGGTCATACAGGCAGTCATGCCCTCCATGGCTGTCAGCTCACACTGTGGTCACAGGCAGACAAGCAGAAAATAGCAGTTAGTATTATAGATCCACGGTCCAAAATGTACTTTTTTGTCCCCCGGCCGATTGGCTAGTGAATGTTCAAATGTTACCAGCCACTCAATACATAGATAAGACCATTGTTTTGTTTTGGCTGGTGAGTGAAGCAAATCTACCAGCCACTTGTATATTTTACCAACATTTGGCTGGTGGTTGGTGCCAATTTTTGGATACTACATAGATCATATGATTCCACTGAATACAGCCGTTACAGTAGCACTGTTGTCATCTTTCTTTGTGAACTGAAGCCCCGCTTTGGACCATTTCTTGCTTTTTGCTATCCTTCCAAGTTTTCCAGCAGCGTCGATGCAGAGTTTGACGCTTGAGTTTTTGCAACGCGCAACTGTCATAAAAACATGCTGGCATTGATAAAAGGAATTGATCAGTTCTGAGGCATACGATTCAGAGTAATTGGACAATTTGAAACCGGTTCTAAATGGTTCCGCTTCTCGATTCCCTTCCCTACATACGACAGCCTTAATTATGAAGCCTCCATCTTGCCATGTCCATAGTTAGTGGCTCACCTCAGTCTTGAGGCCCAGCAGAGAGGTGAGGATGCCCAGGATGGAGTTCATGCCGACATCCCTGGCCAGCTCGGCTAGCTGGGCCGAGTACTGCAGCAAGTCCCTCAGAATGCTCACCGCTAGCTGGATGGTCTGGACGGGAGCCTGGGACTGGAGGACAGGATGGAGATGGACAGAGGAGATGATCAGAGGAGAGAAGAGATGGACAGAGGAGATTATCAGAGGAGAGAAGAGATGGACAGAGGAGATGATCAGAGGAGAGAAGAGATGGACAGAGGAGATGATCAGAGGAGAGAAGAGATGGACAGAGGAGAGCAGAGCAGAGGGATTGGCAGCAGCAATGGGAAAGTAATAAAAATCACACCCAGGTCGTGAAGTTTCAAGTAAGCGCTGCAGGTTTAGTACACTAGATGGCGTCTGTTGAGGCTAAGCAAGGAGACTTTTTTTATGCGGACGTACATGTTTCAACTTTGAGACGCTCTCTCCATAGTGTGTCATCGCGAGATTGCCCATGAGGAAGTGAATTCTTTATTCATTTCCCCATAGATGTTTATTAAAATCCTTATTTAAAGAGCTTTACTTGGACAAACCAAGCAGTTCTGCTATTCAGAATTACAATAGGCTAGGGGTGACCCCAATTACCCGACGATTCGTTAGAAGGAGCCTGATTTGACTGCCAATCTCACAGTCGAATAGTCGCAAAATGTGGTTATGAAACAAGGATCGTTCCATTCCGGCTATATGGGGGTGCTGAATGTCTGATTTCACAAAAAGAAAAAAAGTTGTTTTTTCCCCTCACTTTAATATAAGCTACTTCCTGTGCTCACGGACGAACACACACATCTCTTTAATAGAAGTGGCTGCACCGCTTAATAATGGAGCATCTATTGCAGTAACTTCTTACCTGTATGACCTGCTGCAGTGAACGCAGCCAGGAGAGGCAGTGCTGTTGGAACAGATCACTGGAACTGTCCTTAACAAGCATGGAGAGCAGGCACAGACCTTCAAACCTACATACAGACACACACACACACACACACAGAGGGAGATATGATACACACTCCTCTCTGCATAACACTGGTGGCTGGCTCCGGTAAGTTCCCCTCTTTAGTATGAAGAGAGAGAGTCACACCAAACTTCGTTCAAATGTCTGACTGACATGAAGAGTCAGAATTGTGGCTTTACTCATCAGCAATGGTACCCTGGCAAAACATGACTTCTGACTGTCACTCGTGTAATATAATCTAATTCCAATAAAATTTCAAGATGAGCGCCACTCGGTTGTATGCCCAACAGTGTTGGGCAGTAATGCATTACCGTCATTGTATTACTTTCCCCAGTAACTAGTATTGTAAGAGATTACAATTTCCAAAACAGTAATTATATTACAGTTAATCCAAGTAACTTCAAGTTACTGCATTACTTTCTCCAGTGCTGGCACAGAGCTAAAACAAAGCGTGGAGATAGGTCTGGCTATACGATACTACTGCATTGCCAGAACGCGATTCGTTTTTTGCCCTAGGCAGGCAAATAAATAAAAAGTATGCAGTTTGGCTGATTGTTGACTCCTCCTCTAAGGTTAATTATTGTTGAAATATACACTTTATTATGAAGTGGATTCAGTTCTAAAAGGAGCTGGCTAAACAGGTTGGGTTTATGTCACTTTTTCGGAAGGGGGTAGCAAAAATAATACAATGTAATGAGTAATGCAACTAATTATTTCATAAGTAAAGTTATTTTATTACTTTTTGAATAAGTAATAACTTCCTGAGTAACTTGTGCGAAACTGATGCCCAGTTGAAGAGAAAGTCCATATTTGATGAGGTGTACTTGCTGATAAGCAAGGTCACATTAAATGGAATTAATTTTGAATAGAATTTGGCATGTTCTCTCCATCCATATGGCTATGAACGCCAACATTACCTGTTCTCATAAAGGTCAATGACGGTGAGGAGGATAACATGAACATAAAACACAAAATGTTAAAACATGAACATATAAGTACATAATTAAAAGTAAAAGGATAATACTTCATAATATTAAGATAATACAAGATTAAACATGAATTTTCTCACTTTGTCTTGCTCGAGCCCAATTTGGCATTGCTGAAACCCACGAGACCCCCGGCGGCACTCGCACCCTGCAGATTGATAAAGAAAGACGGTATCGTTCATCAGAATCAGCTTTATTGGACAAGTATAATTCACACATACAAGGAATGAGCGGCCTTGATATGAAAAGGGCTGAGCATCACTGGATATAAAGCAACAAAGCCGTGCAGCGACTGTAAGCTAACAGGTAAGTTAGCTCCCCTCCCCAGTTAGCAGCTCTACTGAACCTTACGGTACCTGTGTGGAGAAGACGCCATGCTCTCTGTAGTTCGCCAACAGAGAGGGCAAATACTCTGGACGCTGCTCTTTCAGAACCGACACCAAACCCTCTGTAAGTCGCATGCTGGAGGGTCCATGCAACCAAGACGTAGCCATCTTGCCTTGCCTGTCCGCGAACTTCTTCTTCTTCTTTTAGATTTCCGGCAGTGTGGACGCTACTAGGCGTATTACTGCCCTCCGCAGGTCAAACTAATTCAATCACACTTCATATTCTCTGATACAGTCCTGATTCATGCAGAAACTGCAACACTGCTTTAATTATCAACTGGTGGCTCTTATTATGACCAAAGAAAACTTTAATGGAAAAGGAAGCTACTCCTAGACTTGTCAAACTTTTAAACAAAATTTCCCTTTCTTTTTTATACTTAGCACATTCCAGGAAAACATGCTTAACTGTTTCTTGCAATCCACACTCACATAATCCACTAGGATGTTTTCCCACAATGTACAAACACTGATTCTACCCACAGTGTCCGATCCTCAGTCTGCAAATCTTAACACTATCCCTTCTGGATCCATAATAATAAAAACTTGTTTTTTTAACCTGAGCTTGTAATGAAAATAAATGTCTCCCCTTCACCTCCTTTTCCCATAACCCTGCCACTCTCCATCCACTCCACCCTTGATTTTCTCTCTGAGTTCTACTCTTCCCAGGGAAATATTTTCATCTATATCATCCCTTTTCAGGCTTTCTTTGGCTACAGAGTCTGCTGATTCATTTCCCTCTATTCCCACGTGTCCCGGAACCCAGCAAAACTTTACAACACAATCATTCTTCTCAATTCTATATAATAATAACAAAATTTCATTCACTAGATCAGGTCGAGCTTTTGACTTCCCTGCTCTTAAAGCAAACAGAGCAGCAGCTGAATCAGAACATATAATTACCTGCCTTGGTTTTACTTCCTCTACCCACCATAAAGCCCACATTATAGCCCCCAACTCTGTTACAAAGACAGAACTTCCATTTGTGATTCTTTGACCCGATTTTATTCCCAATTTAGGAATACACATCCCAAATCCCGCTTTCCCACTTTGTGGATCCATAGACCCGTCCGTAAAGATTTCCAGAAATCTTAAGATACTCCTCTATTTTTACTAATATCTCACTTTTATCTTTCTCTTTCAAAAAACTAAACTCGATATCCCGGTCAGCCATTACCCAATAAGGAACTGATCCCCAACGTAAATGTTCTGCAATTCTTACCTGTTCTAAACTCAATTTCCTGGCCCACTGATTTATATTTTGGAAGAAATTTTTGTATTTGGCCTTGCCCCCTGTAACTGCCTCTTGCAAGAGACACCTAGCTGGGAATGTCTGAATGCTACCATTTAGTTTTGCCCAGTACCAGCAGGAGTGGTGATTGGCTGGGTTTAGGCATAAGGAGTGGTGATTGGTTGGGTTTAGGCATAATGAGTGGTGATTGGTTGGGTTTAGTGTCTATCTACATGGCTCTGGTTGGGTTTAGGCATGGGGAGTGATGATTGGTTGGGTTTAGGCATGAGAAATGATGATTGGTTAAGGTTAGGGCAAAATATCATGGTTAGCCAATCAGTAGTCTGGGCACCTTTCACCCCGCTTTTTGTCATGGGGGCGTAAACCACGGAACCAGAATGAACACCGGAAGAAAGTGCGCCAAAAAAACGTATTTGTTGCCGTTAGCTTGACGTCTCTTTCCTCGATTAATTGTCTGATGCAAAGCTCCTGTAGCCTATTGGCTTAAAAGATGTGAGATTGTGAATCCGCAATGTTTCTACAAGAACTTCTTCAAAATCTTCGTTCGGTACGTCCATCTTTTGTTTTGTTGTTTGCCGTTCTGATACGTTGTATTGTCAAGTTAACGTAAAAGTTGACGAGCTATATCCGCTGTTACTTCCCCTGTCTAGTGCGGGCTCTCGGCCGGAACCTAGCCGGAACCAGACAGGGTGACAAAATCAATTGTGTACGGAGGCCAGGTTTATTCTCAGATAGATGGTAAACGGTGATACAGATGATGCGGGTAACAGATGATTTCTGTTCAAATAATGCATCTGATATTGGCAGTGGTCAGGGGAATGGTATTAATATAACCTTCTTTCACATGATTAATAATAGTAATAATAATATAACAACAACACAATAATAGATAATTTTAGCAAGAAAATAATCAGACTTGTCTCACAATAGTCATATCATAATGTATCGTATCGTAAACATAGGCCACTGCCATCGGTGAATGTCATCTAATTTGCTGATAGCCGATACGATATATGGCCGATATATTGTTGCATCCAAGAGTCTGTTATATTATATAGGTCAGGGGTTTTCAAAGTCTGAGACTGTGGGCCTCCCCTCAGACAAAGCCCCCCCCCCCCCCCCCCAGTTTACTTGCTTAGTTGCGCTCAATTCCTGGATGCCTATGGGAACGTGCTTGTTATTTGATCCCATAGACACTCAACAATATCAAGATAGCCTGATATTTCTGTTTGACATACTTCAGATGACACCAAATACATAAAAAATGTCTGTCTGAAGGCATTTATTTGCTTCTGACTCTGGGAAAGTGGGAAAAACAGTAAAATTCCCCCCCAACTACTGTATTTCTTTAACAAATCACATAGGCTATTATGTTATTTCCATTTGATAACTCGTGTAATAACTAATGTTGTTTTTCAGTTCCATTCTCTGCGCCTCCCCTGAAACTGTTTGGAGCCCCCATGGGGAGGCCCGCCTCCCACTTTGAAAACCTCTGAACAACGTCCAAAAATGTCAGACGTATGAAAAAAAAATTAACTAAGAAAAGGGGGGCTGGGGGGCTTTCATAAGCGTTTGCTTCTGCCCCTCATTCATTCAATGTCTCAAATGGCAGATGGAGAACATCTGAGGTCATCAAAACAAATGTGACAGAAACAACTTTTTATCCCTATTAAATATATATAAAGATAAAGACATAGACATTTCAACTCACCATCATTTAGTGCGTGATTTTTTAATAGCACCTGCCCCATCCAAACACATGGCAAATTAATGAACCTAGCGATGCTAACGTTGTTTTGCGCTTCCTGTTTATCCCTATTAAATATATATATACACATACATGTCAACTCACAGTGTTTGTTTTGCGCTTCCTGTATCCTGTCAACTTCAAGTAAGCCACACAGGTGACGAACGTGATTCGTCAAAAGTAAGCCACAGGGGAGAAACATGACTGGCTGATGTGGGCTTACTTTGAGCTTACTTTGGGCTTACAATAGCGAAGTTGACAGGATACACTAGTCCTTTTCACGGTGCCATTTTGGAGAAATTGATAGTGAAAATGGCTAATTTCATGACAGTGTATACCCAGGGCTGTAGTGTACACAACTATGTCAGTCATGGTGTGGGATTATGGAGTTATGTGATTGTACAGTACTTAGAAAGTCTGAAAAAACAGCTTTTTCAAGGTCAGTATTGAGACTTTGACTATCAATTTCTCCAAAATGGCACCGTGAAAAGGGCTAGTTTCATGACAGTGTATACCCAGGGGTGTAGTGTACACAAATATGTCAGTCATGGTGTGGGATTATGGAGTTATGCGATTGTACAGTACTTAGAAAGTCGGAAAAAACACCAAATCTGTGTGGTCTAGACTGGAGTCGAATCGTGCTTTTATTTTGAAAAACCAGTCGCGGAAATGCCTGTTTTTCCCCATCTTGTTCAGAACTCCTGCTACGATTGGTCAATAAGGTAGGACTTTTGTGACATATTCAACAACAGTCATTCAATACAGTTTGTTGTAATGTCGATCTAGTGTGGTAAAGTAAATGTGAGAAAGGATCGCTGAATTGTGACACTCGACTTTTCAGCCCGCTCCGAACACCGGTGAAGCAGCAGCTGTAACGGTATTACAGCACGAATAGACGCGCATCAAAAACCAAGTGGCGTCTGGCTTGACTGTGGTTTCGCAAACGACGGCTCAGTTGACCCCAGTCGCGATGGTCGCGGTCAAATTGACCCTGCACCTATAGTTTTAGGATGGGGGATTAGCTCAAATGGTAGAGCGCCCGTTTAGCATACGGGAGGTAGCGGGATCGATGCCCGCATCCTCCAAATCACTTTTTTGTCATGTGTTTTACATGACGGCTGTACGTGCTGTAAACAAATCGTCAGTTATTATCAACACAGCGTTGTACTTCTGTGTGGTACTGTAACAAATAGCCAATCTTATTATCAACACAGCATTGTACTTCTGTGTGGTAGCTACTGCGCTGAGCACAAATACAATGCACTCATGTTGGTAACTGCACTGAGTTGGCACGCATAATGTCAATCCATGGGCACAACACGTGTTCAGTGCATGCCAAGTTACTTTACGCGCAAGTTCGTTAAAACAACGATTTATGTGATGGAGGGGTTCCACCTTCCGTGAGCCCAAGCTAGGAACGAACTCTCGCCGAGAAGAGCCTGGTGACGCGAGGTTAGCCAATCAGAGGCAGAGTAGGGTCGTCCACGCACCACGCGTGATTTCTAACCCCACATAGGATAAGCAATAACCACGCCCTATGGCGCCGGGATTGGCCAGGAGCATTGAAGTTTGGGACTAAAGCACCTGGGGGTTTTCATCTTTTAAAATAAAGATGTTTAAAAAACTATTGCTTGTTACATTTTCAGTGCTGTACCTTTTCTCTGGGTAAGAATTGAGCTTGAAATTAACGATACTGTAACGTGTTCAGGTAATCCAAGTATTACCTGTAATGTGATGTGCAACCTAAGTGTCTGGATTGTAGCTAGGAACTAATGTGTGCGGGTGTGTTCCTAGGGGAAACGGGGTATATAGGACCAGCGGCCGGAGTGCCGGTGGTCAGTCAAGCTATGGAGTGAGCGAGACCGGTTGTTGTGTCTAGAGCTAGCGTTGTGAAGCTAGCTGCTAGGAGCTAAAGAAGCCTGTGAATAAAGAACCTGTACCAACTACAACTCTCCGTTCTTTGGCGTATCACCGATACGTTACAATACATTATATTATATGAGCTATGAACGTGAACACAACACCGTTTATATTATTGCATGTTTTTGTAGATTGTGTACATTGCGCCAGGAATGTTGTTGTTGGTTGTTATGACAACCATGTGACGTGAACGTCAGTGCCATGTGTCTAAGTTGTTGGTCGGCCATTTTGCCTGTCTGTATTCCCTCCATGTTCGTCTTTCACTAAACACAGTTACTGCTGCACACAGTTGCGTTTTGTGATTCATTGATAAGTATCTACCTAAACTGGCGTGGTGGCAGCGTTTACCATACTCACGTGGAAACCCGAAGACGGATTACACTCAGAGTTCAGTGGATATTCCTTCAAAAAGAGTCACTCTGTGGATTTTATTCTACCGTCAGAACGCGACTGGATTAAGTGAGCAGTATGGCGAGTTCACACAGAGCCCCGAAGCAGTGGTGCTTAACCAAAATTGAGACTGTGAATTCCTTTGAAAACTGGCGTCAGAATCTTCTGTATACGCTGTCGCTCGACCAAGAGTTTGCCCCGTTCCTGATTGACGGTGTGGTTTGGGAGAAGAAGTCTAGAGCATCTCCACACAGGGGCTTCACTAATGATGGTGAGGCCGTCGCCGCTGCACGGCGCCGCACAAGGGAACAGAAGGTGAGCATGTTGGAGCTAATGCTGGGACAAATAGCCAATTATTGTCCCGTGATCTCCCGTCACAGCATAGTGAGAAACTCCACATCCATTGACATTATATGGCAGTCTATCCGCCTGCACTATGGCTTTCAGTGCACAGGTGCCCATTTCATTGACTTTGCTGCTATTAAGTTGGAGCCTAATAAGAGACCGGAGGATTTGTATCAGCGTCTAATGGCCTTCATGGAGGACAATTTACTGAGCAAAGATGCTGGCATCAGCCACATGGGAGCAACTGTGACTGAGGATGAGGAGTTAACACCCTCTTTGGAGAACTTTGTTGTGCTCACGTGGCTCCGCCTCATACATGCTGAGTTACCAAAACTCATCAAACAGCGATACGGCACGGAGCTGCGGTCCCGCACGTTAGCATCCATTAAGCCGGAAATCTCACAGGCTCTTGGATCGTTACTGGATGAACTGCAGACCTCAGAGGATGCCAGGGCTATGCGTGCAGCCGTGTCTGTGCTCCCTAAGTCAAAGCAAGCGTATCCCGCCCGGCAGGCGTATCCCGCCCGGACGAGGAAGTCGTGCCCCCTCTGTAAGGGAGCTGGGAGGTCAGATGATCACTTCCTCAGTAAATGCTCATTCCTGCCCCCCCAAGACAGAATGTATCTGGCAAAGACACGCCAGGTGGTGGGTGAGCACGGCGAGGCAGACAGCGAGTCAGATGATGGCGCTGCCGGTGAAGCAACGGTGTCCACTGCAGTACAGCGTGTGCTCATTAAACAGTCCCCATACCTCGATGCCTTCCACGATCACCTTCCTGTGCGGCTCACCATTGACAGTGGTGCAACGGGGAACATGATGAAGGCCTCATACGCAACCCGACTGGGTATCACCATTACAGGCAGCACACAGTCGGCTCATCAGGCAGATGGCTCATCCCTGTTGAAGGTATTGGGAGAGACACGGACATATTTTCAAAGAGATGGTCACAAGCTCTACTTTGAGGGGCTTGTCGTGGAGGATCTCGATTCTGACATTCTCGCTGGGATTCCGTTTATGGAAAAGAATGACGTCTCCATCAGGCCAGCCAAACACCAGGTCTGCTTGGGGGAAGACGTCTACCGCTACGGCACCTACTGCACACCTATGGACAGACATGCAGTGCGACGTGCACATGTGCTTCGCGCACCAACTAAATCTATTGTGTGGCCGGGAGAATACATTGAGCTGGATTTGCCACCAGAACTGTGTGAAATGGACAGTGAGCTGGCCGTTGAGCCACATGTTGATGCCTTATGTGACCAGGCAGGCGCCCACCAATGGCCTGCTCCGGCCTTGCTACGGGGCGTGGCAGGAAAGATCCGTGTTCCTAATCTTACGGATGGGCCGCAACTGGTCCAGAAGAGTCATCATTTGTGTCGTGTCCGTGCCACGTATGTCCCCACACACACTGACGACACACTGTCGGCAGATCCGCCCAAGCCTGCCCCTACAATTAAGTCTGCCCTTCCCTCAGACCTTGTGACCTTGGACCCTGACAACATAATGCCATCTGACATCAAGGACAAGTTTCGTGCCCTGCACAGAGAGTTTGATGAGGTGTTTGACCCCCAGTTTAAGGGTTATAATGGTGCTATGGGCCCATTTCAAGCCAAGGTAAATATGGGGCCTGTCCAACCCCCACAGCGCAAGGGCAGGGTCCCACAGTACTCCAGAGGTCAGTTACAGGAACTCCAGGCACAGTTTGACATCTTGGAGGGGATGGGCGTCTTCAGGAAGCCTGAAGATGTAGGCGTCTCAGTGGAATACGTCAATCCTTCATTCCTTATAAAAAAGCCCACAGGTGGCTTCCGCCTTGTCACGGCGTTTGCAGATGTTGGCCGTTATAGTAAGCCTCAACCCTCCCTGATGCCCGACGTCGACTCCACCCTGCGCTTGATAGCTCAGTGGAAATATGTCGTCGCTACGGACCTCACCAAAGCCTTTTACCAGATACCCCTGTCCAGAGACTCATGGAAATACTGTGGGGTTGTCACGCCTTTCAAGGGTGTTCGTGTGTACGTGCGGAGTGCTATGGGCATGCCGGGGTCCGAGACTGCATTGGAGGAGATGACATGCAGGGTGTTTGGAGATCTTCTTGAGCAGGGCCACGTGGCGAAGGTAGCAGACGATCTATACTGCAGAGCTGACACTCTGGAGGAGCTGCTAGCTGTCTGGAGGAGGGTTCTCTCTGCACTGCAGCGCTGCAGCTTGAACCTCTCTGCCACAAAAACCACCATAGCTCCTGTGCAGACCTCTATATTGGGCTGGGTCTGGCGTCAAGGAACCATCCAGGCCAGCCCTCACCGTGTGTCTGTTCTGGCTGCATGTCCCCCTCCGAAAACTGTGACTGGTCTGCGCTCATTCATCGGTGCGTACAAGGTGCTAGCTCGTGTACTCAAGAACTGTGCTACCATGCTTGCCCCGCTTGACGATGTGGTTGCTGGGCGCGAGTCGAAGGACATGATCCAGTGGTCAGACGAGCTACTGGGTGCCTTCAGTTGTGCTCAGAGGGCCTTGTCATCAACTCATGCTGTCACCTTGCCACGGCCTGCGGACCAGCTGTGGATTGTTACCGATGGTGCAGTCAGAGAGCCTGGCTTGGGAGCAACACTGTACATCACCTGCAAGGACACAGTGAAGGTGGCTAGCTACTTCAGCGCGAAGTTGCGCAAGAACCAGAACTCATGGCTGCCCTGTGAGGTCGAGGCGTTGTCTATAGCAGCGGCGGTGAAACACTTTGCTCCCTACATAATCCAATCTTCTCAGAGGGCTTGTGTTTTGACGGACAGCAAGCCCTGCGTCCAGGCCTTTGAGAAGCTGTGCAGGGGAGAATTTTCGGCAAGCCCTCGTGTCACCTCCTTCTTGTCTACAGCCAGCCGGTTCCAGGTGCTAATCCGTCATGTGGCGGGGGCGGCTATCCTGCCATCTGACTTTGCTAGCCGCAACGCACCAGAGTGTGACAACCCGACCTGCCAGGTCTGTACCTTCATCCGCATCACCGCTGACTCAGTTGTACGCCAGGTTACTGCCGCAGATGTTATGTCCGGGGCCCAGAAGTTACCCTTCACTAGCAGGGCTGCGTGGCTGGCTCTACAGTCAGAGTGCTCTGATCTCAGGCGGACCTGTGCTCATCTCCGCCAAGGCACTCGCCCGTCCAAAAGACTGACTAACATTCGTGATGTGAAGCGTTACCTGAACGTCACCACGGTGGCCAGGGACGGCCTCCTGGTCGTGCGTCGCCACACCCCGCTCGCAGCCTCAACGGACTGCATTGTGGTACCTAGGTTCTCCCTTGATGGCCTGCTCACCTCCCTTCATATCAAACTTGACCATCCTACTGTCACCCAGTTGAAGACTGTTGTGCAGCGCTACTTCTATGCGCTAGACATGGATGCTGCCATTCAGCGTGTCACCAATGGCTGCCATCAGTGTGCAGCTTTGAGGAAGGCCCCTGTGTTCGTGAGTGACCAGTCTACGGGCGATCCGCCGGAAGTGGTTGGGGCCGCTTTTGCCGCTGATGTGTTCAGGCGGGACCGCCAGTGCATCCTGGTTGTTCGTGAGTGTGTTACGTCATTCACACTGTCTTCTCTCATCGAGGACGAGCGCCGTGAGACACTCAGAGACACTTTGATCCGTCTATGCCTGGGCCTGTGCCCCCTCGATGGCCCGTTTGCAGTGATCAGGACTGATCCAGCCCCCGGGTTTGCTGCACTGGCGGGGAATGAGGCCCTCGCGAGACATAGGCTGGCTGTCGAGGTGGGGAATGCCAAAAATGTCAATAAGAACCCAGTTGCTGAAAAGGCTGTTCAGGAGCTGCAAAGTGAGATTCTTCGTCTCGAGCCGAATTGCAGAGCTGTGACCCCCCTGCTGCTCTCCGTCGCCACGGCCCGCTTGAACAGCCGCGTGAGGTCACGTGGGTTGTCTGCCCGTGAGATGCTGATTCAGCGTGACCAATTCTCCCACAGGCAGTTGCCCGTTGACGACCAAGATCTCATAATGAGGCAGCACTCACAACGTGTCGCTAATCACCCACACAGTGTAAGGTCAAAGGTGCCCTCTGGTCGTGCAGCTGTGCCACCCGACCTCCACCCTGGTGACCTTGTGTACCTTTATGGGGACCGGAACAAGTCAAGAGCTCGTGACAGATACTTGGTCACTGCTGTCGAGGGAGCCTGGTGCAATATCCGGAAGTTCACGGGTACTCAACTTCGTCGCACCTCCTACAGGGTCAGATTGAGTGACTGCTACAAGGTGGAGGGTCCCCCTGCTGGCTCGGATCCGCTCGACGATTGCCATGCGTCTGATGAGGACCCGGACGACTCTCGTCCACATGGTCCTGACATACCACCAGCCATATGTGAGCCGCCTCCGATGCCGAGCCCGTCTTATGCTGATATGGACCTGGCGAGTGGGGCGGTGCCTCCCGCTGGGCCGGGGGAAGAGTCCCACGGCTCGCTTGTCCCTGCCCCTGCCCCAGGTGCTACTCCTCGGCGCTCAGGGCGCCACCGGCAGTTGTCGAAGAGACTGGAGGGGTTTGAACTTTATTAGACAGATGTTTTGTGGGGGTGACATACATGTGTTGGACATTGTGCATTATTGGATTGATGTTTGGTGGTGGGACGGTATTGCATTGCCCTGGTCATTGTGTGTGGTTTGCTAAAGGGTTGGGGAGGGGGAGTTTATTTTGGAGAAAAGAGGGTAGCGCCAGGAATGTTGTTGTTGGTTGTTATGACAACCATGTGACGTGAACGTCAGTGCCATGTGTCTAAGTTGTTGGTCGGCCATTTTGCCTGTCTGTATTCCCTCCGTGTTCGTCTTTCACTAAACACAGTTACTGCTGCACACAGTTGCGTTTTGTGATTCATTGATAAGTATCTACCTAAACTGGCGTTGTGTAGATTACAATTATTATGCTTATTATTATTATTACTATGCTAAGGAAGGTAGGTGACCATAATTCATTTCAATGTCCGCTCTCAATATCGCTGTCTGTTCTCAAGAGCTATTCAGTTTGTTTATGAAATCGCTGGGCTGCGTGCCCTCCAGTGTTGCTCCTGGCCAATCCCGGCGCCACAGGGCGTGGTTATTGCTTATCCTATGTGGGGTTAGAAATCACGCCCCCAGCACCATCTGAACGTCATCAGTGCGCGCCGCGACGGGATGACAGTATATTTGTGAGCTTGTTATTATATTGCAGTTTTCATGTGGTAACCGTTAATATGACAGATCCATGCTGGTAACTGGTGCGCTTTGTTATGCGTCTTGAACGACCTCAGTCAGATAGACATAATTACCTGTTACCCATGTGTTAATGCATAGCATTATAATTTATAAAGCAGGAACGTGTGTGTAGCAGATGCTAACGTTAGCTGTCTTCTCTGACTTGTGATGGCTAACGAGCGACTCCGAGCTCTGGAGGAGGTGGAGAAGGAGATAGCGACGACCCTCCAGTGTGCCGGTGAGCTTTTAACACATTGGGACGACCCGTTTTCATAGCTAACAACAGACTCTGTATGTGTCTCTATCTATCTATCTATCTATCTATCTATCTATCTATCTATCTATCTATCTATCTATCTATCTATCTATCTATCTATCTATCTATCCCTAACGTGGCAACAGTGGGGGGAGACTTGCGGGGGCTCATATTTTGTTGTGTCTGTCTACAGTGGGGGTGGGGCATTGTTGACATTCAACAATTTAACTGTTTGTCTTTGTAGAACAGATTATTAGTTGAGATTCAACAAATGGTTTGCTTCCCGTTCCACACACCTGCACCTAGTTTATGTAGGTATTTTCATTCATTATCAGTAGGCCTACTCTAGGTAAACAGTTGAATTCTTGAATGTCAACAAATACTTTAAATGTTACAAATACTCTATATAGACTCTCTGTAGGCAGACTATCCAAATGAAGTGTTACCCCTTTTTGAAATACAGTATATTGAATTAGGATGTACTGTACCATGCCTGTCCTGCAGGTAATATTGTTCTGGAGCTTTCCAAAGACAAGCACAACGCCAGCTTCCTGGACAGACAGATGGTCCAGTTCCAGAGCTCTGTCAACAGAGTGGAGAACGAGCTGAGCGGCCAGATCCGCTACCTCACACAGGTCAAAGACAATAAAACACACACACACACATATCCTACACACTGACAGTAAACACATCCTACACATGAAACTCGGTCTATGAGTTGATACGTTTCTTGTCTTCTCCACAGGTGGCTACTGGTCAGCCTCATGAAGGCTCCACATACTCAGCCAGGAAGGACTGTCAGATGGCACTGAACAGAGCAGAGTATGCCAAGGTCAAACTGGGAGAACTAGGACGGACCTGTGAAATCATGCTGGACCAACAGACATGAGGGGAGGGGAGGGGCTGGCTTTTCATGACATTGTAAAGTAATGCATGTCATTTCACATGGTTTTTCATTTGACAGGTTTGTACTAGTAAAACTGTGTACTCGTATTCTCAGACAGCCAAACAGGGCGTTTGATAACTACAGTATGTATAGGTTAACTGTTTACCCCTCCCCCCTTTTTTTACAATTTCTAAAATGCAGTACAAAATAAAGAAGCAACATTGTCTGTTTTTCCAATTTTAATCATTTTTACACTTTTTATCTTGTCATTTTTATTACATTTTATTGACTAAAATAACATATTACTTATACAGTATCTTGGTTTTCTTAATAATATACTTTATCTTACTGTAATTGTGAATTATTTAATAAACAAGGTAGTATTGTAAGTATCCTTCTTTGAATCTCAATTTTGATAATAGCTGTAGTATCTTAAAATTGTCCTTGGATAATAATTGACGTCATACATAATCTACAAACTGACATGATTGTGTGTCTTCATGGATACAAAAACAAATGTAACAAATAGTTTTTCTGACTTACCTGCCCTACTGATACCTGTAACGAATTAAAAAAAAAATGCCACGTCTATATTTTATATCTATAGTTTTTGAAGAATCTCCTGAATCAGAGCCAGTAGCATATAGAATGCTAATTCGGGATCAGCATTATAACCCGCAGTAACTCAAACAGCAGCTGTAACGTCACAGAGCTTAATAAAGTCCTGCTAAAATTCACACAATTCCTGCTAGAAGCAATGACCTCCTCTCTATTTGGCCCTTTTACAGTAGCGTACAAAGACATATAAATCTATATTCATTCTGCATCAATGACAATCATCATGGACCACATTACACCTACAAATATGACCACGTTACAAAAATAGGCAATTATATATCAGGCAAAACTCAAATATTAAGGGTCAACATCGGAGATTAACTGCCTCTAAACATTCTCTCTGCATTGCCCTGCCTCCTTAACCACTTGTGTGGTGTGGCGGTTTGCAGACCCTCCTGAGAGGACAATACTCAGATTCACTAGATGGCATGCTGTTCAGTCACTAAGCGTGCACAATGAGTGGAACACTGCTTAATAGCGCACGTCAAAAGATAAAGCCCATCACGGCCATGCAAATGGAAATTACACGTCAATCTCATTATTTTGCCCACAAGTTATTTGTAGGCAAAGCTGTGGAAATTGAATTTGCTCACAAGTCACTCACAGTTGGCAACAAGTCCCCCAAATGATTGTAGCACATAGAAGATACATGTAAATCTCTTAGTGAATAAAACAAATGTGCAAATTGCCATCGCAATCTTAATGAATCCGGAGCTCTAGAGCTGCAACGATTAGTCGATCGACAGCAAATTAATCAAGTATTTTTTGTAATCGATAAATCCTTTAGATTAATTTTTAAGAAAAAATAAATAAAATTCTCTGGTTCCAGCTTCTTAAATGTAAATATGTTCTCATTTATTTAGTCTTCTATGACAGTAAACTGATTATCTTTGGGTTGTGAACTGTTGGTCAGGACAAAAGAAGACATTTGAGGACGTCATCTTGGGCTTTGTGGGGAAAAGTGATCACCCTTTTTCATCATTTTATAGACCAAACGAGTAATAGATTAGTCGAGAAAATAATCGACAGATTAATCGATAATGAAAATAATGGTTAGTTGCAGCCCTAGACCTCACAGTCTCCGGTGGTCGGTACTCATTCTACATATGACACAGTATTGTGTGAGAAGTGAGACAATAATAACCTGGTAAATAACAATAGCATGATAACAAACAGTAATTGCATAAAACATATGATGGCGTTCCCTCTATAACTGTGCAGGATTACAAACATGTTGATCAGAGCACAGTGGGCTTTGCTCTCAGGTAGATAGACGTACACAATGGGAATTTTCTAGTGGATCACAGGGGCTACATCAAAAAGATCCTTCAAATCCTGTCAAAAGACCTCAGACCAGTGGCAACAGTCCCACACAAGCTTGGGTTGGGTATTGAGAACTCTTTCCAAAATTCTGATTGCGAAGGAATCAAAACTCCAAAGGAATCAAAACTGATTCCTAAACAAATTTTGCGTGCAGAACATATTTGAAATCCGAGTTCCCACCCGAACGCATTAAGTGGCGGACATGGACCACTACATACAGTGTTCAAAATGTATACAAAGAATTATAAAATGTTGATGTTTACAAAAGATCATAATAAATGACAAGCAATGTTATGATAATATGAATATGACTTGTGTAATGTTTTTTCTATTTTTTTTTTCTTCATCTATGAAATAAGCATTTGACCTGTTTTGACCCCGGCCCTCAAAGAATCGGATTTGAGAATCGTTTTAGAACCTGAATCAGAATCGTTAAAATCCAAACGATACCCAACCCTACAGTAGTTGCAATGAACTCTGGGTTTACATCTTATGTATTTTACAAAAGACTTGAAGCCAATTTTGAGTCTTGACCCTTAGTTTAAGAACCCAGAATTTAAATGATTTAGATTAAAAACAAACTGCGGTACAATCACATACATCTGCTAAACCATACAATGAAGGACCAGGTACAGTATGTGAAGAGGGTGGAAATCTGTGAGAAAAATATGTCTCAAGTCAGAATCTCAATGCACATTACATTTGAAAAACAGACCCCAGGTCGACAAGATTCCAGCTCACCTCGGCTCCTTATTTACCCTCATGACATTCAACCCAGACAACACTTCTGGAACATGTCGAGATGTATTTATCAATTGACCCCAAACAGCAAAATACATCAAATTCAATCTATATCAATACGTACTTTCTAACGTTTCAGACTACTTGGGGTGAGGCCGATGTATCTTTGCCAGACTACCCTCCCTCTAACAGCCAGCCAAAATGAAGAGCAAAAATCAACAATCAACAAATGTCATTTTAGATGAAAGGAGACGGAGGGAGGGAGAGAGTTGTCTACAGAGGGCTGGCTCTCCTCTTCCACCTCCTCGACATACATCTCTCCATCTCCTCCAGAGAGAGAGAGAGACTGGGACCTGGCCTCTCTCTGGCCCAGACAGGAGGCCTGCTAGCCAGGCAAGGGGGAGCTAGCAGAAGTGGTCGTCCTCTTCATCCTTCATTCCCTGGAGCCGCAAACGAGCAAAGTCTTCAAACACAAAGTCATCATCCTGAGAGAAGTTACTGCAGAGAGAGGGAGAGAGAGAGAGAGAGAGAGAGACATAGAGAGGTAGTGTCAGAAACACACTTCCATGTGTTGCTGGACTTAATCCCTCCCCGGGGACATTCCCTTGCCAGTATTTGGGGCACTAGAGGAAAATATTCTCTGTGACGTGTCCTAAATATCAGGGTGTTAAATGAACAAAAAAAGCAACTTACTGTAGGAAATGAAGGGTTCAATTACAAAAGCAGATTTTTTACCTTTATTTATACAGGATGGGGGTCTCACTGAGAGCAATGCTCTTTTTCAGGAAGCTGACCAGTACAACCACAGTCTGATCTGCTGGCCACTAAGCAGCTCCACTGGAGCGGTTGGGGTTAAGGGCCTTGCTCAAGGGCGCCTCCGTGGTGGTAATGAGGGAGGGGCAAGCGCTGCCTTTTCACTTTCCCCACTCAGATTTAACCCGCCGGTCCCCGGGATTGAACAGACGACCTTCCGGTCACAAGCTGGCTTCTCTAACCTTTTGCATTATCCCTGCTACATATTTATGTACTGTATTTATACTAGGCTACATGTATTTGATGTCGTTTACATTTTCATTATAAATCATAAGTAAATCATTTTCACATTGATTGCCAATATATTTTTGATGTGTGAACTCCAGGGAGTATCAAACAGGTGTTGTTTATTCATCTTAGGGGTGGCTCTTTCCTATTCGTGTGACGCGGAGATGTTGAGCAAGCTCGTCAGGCGCACAGACACCCATGATGACGTACAGCAGGCGAGCCCCACGGATCCATCTCCCCTGGCAAGGAAAGGCTGTGTGGGGTGGGCTGGGCAGATGCACTCGTCCTGGAACATCTGCATGATGACGTGTGTACTACCTGCTCACATAAACCACCGACACTGTGTGGGCGTGGTCACTGGTCAGTGGGTGTGGTCACTGTGTGGGCGTGGCCACTGGTCAGTGGGTGTGGTCACTGTGTGGGTGTGGTCACTGGTCAGTGACTGCGGGACTGAACGGCAGGAACAGAGAGGCCACCCGCATGTAAAACTTGAGAAAACAATAGAGTTTTGTTTTGTTTTGTTTGTCATCTTTGAATCAGTTCAATCGTCCAATTTGACCTTTGTTCACAAAAACACTGCATGCATGAAAGCACATAGACATTATTTAGAGAGGGAAGCAGTGAAAACAGGCACATTCACCATCGTTTTGACAAGAAGGTGACAAGAGGGGCGTGTTTAGAGTCATTTGCAGAGCCCGACCAATATGAGAGTCGGCCAATATGGCGATATATATATATATATGTTTTTAGTTATAGACAGCATGTTGTGTATATTTGATCCTTTTTTAAACTCAAGTTATTTGTTCTATTTGTGTTTTTGTATTTGTAGTTATTTATACTCAAAATTAAATTCCCAATGAGGTTTACTGTTAAAGTTCTAAAGTTAATTGTTAAACTGTAAAATAATTTCACGTTGATTGGGGGTGTATGAAGGAAAGGTGGGCAGGACATGGCGTGTGCACGGTTTGATACATGTGGAGGTTTTTGTGCATAGCTACTTTTCAGGTTTTGGAGAGGACGCCATCTTTCAGTATGAAAAGCTGTGCAGTCTTTGTCACATGAGGGCCTGGCAGTTTATAGTCATTCAAAGCACGGCCATGAACTGCACCAGAGACGAGGAGCGCAAAACAAAATCTCTGTCTGTCTGTCTTCACTCTCACACACACGCACGCACGCACGCACGCACGCACGCACGCACGCACGCACGCACACACACACACACACACACACACACACACACACACACACACACACACACACACACACACACACACACACACACACACACACACACACACACACACACTTACTTAGTCTCAAACTCTATGAGGTTTGTGTCCACGGGGCCGTCGATCTGTGGAGCCACTGTGGAAGCAACGAGAACAAAGTCAACGACCTCATTACATCAAGTTTTTTGGAGTTGGTTAGTCACTGTGTGTGTGTGTGTGTGTGTGCGTTGTACCTGACTGTGGTGGAGAGCTGGGCTGGTCTGCAGGTTTGGGATGCATCAGGATAAAAGGAAGCTCCACAGCAACATCCCTACACACACATGCACACGCACACACACACACACACACACTATGAATGTAGCGTGGAGTGGACAGGCTGCTTCTTGTATTTTATAGTCAAGTCGAGATGAGATGGGCCAGTTGAGTTCAAACCGCTGTAACTTTTCCCTGCAACGTTCTAAAATGGTTTCATCTCGTTGTGAATGATCAAAACGGTGCTTTCAGCACTAAAATAGGCCCTTCTCACAGCGTTCGAGGCGGTAAAGCAGGTAGTAAAGCAGGTGTAACCAGTAACATTAAAATATAATTCAGTTTTTTTCACAATCTGGACCTTATTTCCAGCTTTAATTATGATTTTTAACTCACTATTTTTTTTTATATTGATGTACTACAACGTTATCGATGCACTATAATGCACCGAGCAGTGGCCTTGGACAGAAGAAATAGGGGCATGTTGAAATGCGTGGATTTAAATAGCTTATTTTCTGACACGCAGCGGCTCATATCCTTATTATATGATACTGACATAAAGGTGACCTGCTCTATTTACCTCTGCCAGCCATCCATTGCTCTGTTTTCCTTTCCGGGGACTGACATCCTGGAACTCAGAGCTCAGACTCAGTTGCGAGCTCAGAGTAGTCGATCAAGCCGCCATGACAGTCCATGGCATGGTAAACACCGGAGGATGGCTGGATAATGTATCTGATTTTGATAATATAGAGTAGACTATGCATTTGAATTTGATGGCCGCCCGTATTTATTTGAGCCGGTCCGGACTAACGTCATTAGGATTAGGATTAGAAAATGAGGAGCGGGGGAACAGGAGCTGCTATCTCTACCATGTGACGGACAGCAAACAGAGACAGGGTGAACACGCTGGATGCAGCAAGGTAAATACATTGTTAATTTTCTCACTGTCTCTATGATATAATAAGGATATGAGCCGGTGCGTGTCAGAAAATAAGCTATTTACAGGACGTAAATACACACATTACACATGCCCCGTATTCCTCGTTTCCAGGCCGCGGATCAAAGCATGTCGTCATTTCAGTGCATGGATATTAAAAACACTTTTCAGGGCAAGATAACAATCAGAATTAAAGCTGATATGTGTGTGTGAAACTGCGTGTGTGTGTGAGTGTGTACGTGTATAATCAATTACCCTCCACGAGACACCACCAGCTTGACTTTGACTCTGTAGGAAACCAGGATCCCCAGCACCTCCTTATTGGTTACGTCTTTCACTCTGTAACACACACACACACACACACACACACACACACACACACACACACACAACATAGGCATAAGAGGAACACTGAATGTTGGTCTATGGCAAGACTTGTCATAACTGACTCGTCATAATGATGTGAGAATAATAGTATGTACAAATGTCATTCAAGATATCGGCATTTACAATCTGATTAATAAGAATGATCATTATATATCTGTAATTACATTTTGACTAGGTACTACTACCCACTTATTTTTCAGACGGCTTTGCGTCTACCCACTTCTAGCCGTCTACCTGCATCTACCCTGCACTACACGGTTTGTTTGTTTGTGTGTGTGTGTGTGTGTGGGTACCTGTGTGTATGTGTGCTGGAGGCTAGGTTGGTGTCTTCGTGCTTGAGTTTCCCGTCCAGGGCCAGGCCTCTCTTCTCCCTGTTGTTGGTCAGCATGGGGGTCAGAGTGTACACCTGACAGAAGGTGGAGCTGGGAGACACCTGGTCACTGCAGTGGAGAGGAGAGGAAGAGAGAGACAGACATGGATTAGTTCTGTCTGGGCCTGCTCCAGCCTGGACCTGCAGGTACTACTACCTTATAGTGACAGGTCATAAGAACTACATAGAACCTACATTTGATATTTAATATTTGTTCATGTGGATCAATGGCAACTTTTTTTAAATTTGGGATTAGAATGTTGATGTTTCAAAACAGCCCAACAGACAGAAATGTATCCCTCAATAATTCTGTCCATTTTCTGATGGATAAGTGTGTCTGCAGCCTTCGATGACTCTAAAGCAGGGGTGCCCAACGTCTTTACACTTCAGATCTACCTGTCCACCCCCCGCTGTAATATTACACTTTGTACGCACATCAAAAAATAAGTTAAAAAAATCATAAACTCGTGTGGGTAGACCATTGGGGTAGACACATAACCATAAATGAAATTCTGTTTATTTCAATGATAAGCAATAATAAATACTGTACATAAAATAGAATAGTATTTGTTAATGCATATTTAAATTGTCAGTTAATCTAATCTAATCTAATCAAGTCAAGTCAAGGCAAGTTTATTTGTATAGCACATTTCATACACACAGGCAATTCAAAGTGCTTCACATAAAATGGTAATCCAAAAATGATTTGGGGATCTACCGGTAAGCACCAGTAGATTGGGATCTACTGATAGATCTACTGGTTGGCCAGTGGCCACCACTGCTGTTCTAAAGTAAGCAATAAGATCCATGTGTAAATCTGCAAACACAGAACATCTGATAAGAGGAGAAGACAAGGGAGCAGGGCAGTTGTGATGGAATGAAAAGAGAGCAAAATAAAGTTGATATGAAGGAGAAAATAAATGGTCAGGGAGAGAGAGAACACTGCTACATTCAAACACAGTACGGAGTGTCATGAACAATGCAGGAAAACCGATGGCAAATGGTAACCAGCTGTGAGTTGTTGGGAAAGGATGCTCATCTGGGGGTCAGTTTTGCCCAAGAGTTAAAGGTGAAATGTGTCATTGTTGTTGGTTCTGAAACCAGCGTGCTGATGGTGGTCTTGCTCTCCGGAGGTGCAGAGTGTTGTGGCAACAACTATGAACAATAGAGGCCTTGGATAGCCTGTTTCGCTCTGCAGATCAGTCTGTCCTCCAGCCCCGCCCCCAGCCCGCCCCCAGCCCGCCCACAACCATTTCCACAAATTACAAAGTGCACGAGCCAATCAAGGACTGCGCCAACCGGCCAATGGAGGCTTTTTTAATGGCTTTTTCTATGTTCTTGCTCGTGACCATGTTCACACTCAGCAGACAGCTCTACTTGCCTGACGTGGCCATTTTTCCAACCTGGGCCCGTGTCAGCTGCATTCTACTGCATGTAGTACACTGACTGTCGGCAAGTACCTCATACAACCCCACATCAAAAAAATCACAACTATCCCTTTAAATTGGTAAGTGCACCCTGCCTGCATGCTTTACGGCTGTCTGGGGGAGCTGTTTGCGTAAAGGGGCGAGGTCTACCTAAAATAAACAATACTTTGTGTATGATGGTGATGAAGGGTTGGCCTGGGGAAGAGTTGTCAGGATCTAGGCTGGATTGACAGGTTGCTGTCCATCAGACAGGGCTCCCATTGGTCGACTCACCGTGAAGAGGCGTGACATACAGGCTTGCTGTAGGTGTCACTGGCATGCAGCACTACCTCAGTCACCTGCAGCACTGAGAAACCACACACTGTTCACATGCACACTAATAGACCCATCATGATCTGATTTATAGAGTTACCAGCTTATTCAAGTGGCCATGTAAACAGCATAAACCCATATGCTTCATCAGATAAAAGCGAATTATGAGAAATCCCATAAACACACCTAGCTTTTTTGCCGAATCATCAGTTTTATTAAGCGCATGCTATGGCCCAGTCTCAATGTCCATTCATGGACTTTGAGGTGAGTTCATGCTACTTTGTAATGAGCATGTAGGGTAAACGCATAAATCAGATTATTGCCATTACCTGATTCCCAGTTATCAGATTATTAGCCAGCTCCATGATGATACAAGAGGTGGACAAAACAACAGAAACACGCATGACAAAAATCCCCCAAACCCATTTGTACCTGAAATTGGTTCTTCAATTATGCTGGAATGTTTTGGGACATGTATGCATCATCCGGCATGATGGCCAGTGGTGAGCTGGCAACAAGGCCCCAAGGTGAAAATATTATGCGTTGGAATTTTGATGTACACCTACTGGTACATCAAGTAACCACTTAAAATACACCGTTTTACAGGAAGTAAATGGACAAAGAAAAGTGGTAAAAATCTATGGAAAGAGGGATGACAGGATAGAGAGAGGACTGGAATAAAAGAGGAGAGGAAGAAGGGAAAGTTGTGAGAGAGGGGGAGGTAGGTACTCACTCTGCTTCAACATGGGCTACTGGGCACTTATACTGAGCAGTGGAGAATAGACAGATATCAGCATACTGACGAACTGAGGAGAGGAGAGGAGAGGAGAGGAGAGGAGAGGAGAGGAGAGGAGAGGAGAGGAGAGGAGAGGAGAGGAGGAGAAAGGAGTGGATGGGAGAGGGCAG
This sequence comes from Poromitra crassiceps, assembly GCF_964638095.1. Classification (NCBI taxonomy): domain Eukaryota; kingdom Metazoa; phylum Chordata; class Actinopteri; order Beryciformes; family Melamphaidae; genus Poromitra; species Poromitra crassiceps. The sequence goes on along the minus strand of NC_139628.1, from coordinate 47,465,864 downwards.
GGTTAACACACAGTAGTATGTACGTGGGTCCTCTTGCTTGCGCTGTTTGGCAGAACTGCCCACTGCCCACACACTAGCTACAGTGTAGCTACAGTGTAGCTACTAGCTACAGTGTAGCTACAGTGTAGCTAGTGTGTTAGCTATGCAACATGGGAGGCACTCACATGCACTAAACGCACAAGCGGCTGAAAAACAAGCCTCAGATTTCAAAACACACAGAGGGGGCGTGGCTTCCTTCACTGCTCAGATCGCCATCCCCTGTATCGTTACAAAACAAGCAGTGGTTTGCTGACATCTAGTAGGGCTGAATATCATATTTACATAGTGCCTTTAAGGTCAAATGTATTCACATTTGCGTTGTCGCTACTAGGTGAACTAACTAACTGAATGAACTGAAGTTTTGTGTGGACGTGTACTGGGGATATATGGTAAGCATTTGCTTGTTGCACAACACAGAAGTGCTAAACAGCTGGTTAGCTTGTGAGCTACTCGGCTAACGTCAGATGATGTTGTGGTGGTGATCCACTTTGTATTTCTCCCCCTGGCACTTTGGGGTGTTCCTCAGTGGTGCATAGGGAGGAAAAACAGTTTAACAGCAGTCAAAGCTATAAAAGGCCTGAATTTAGATGATGTCATGTCCCCTTTAGCCTCGCCCTCTAGTGGCTTACCAGAGATCTTCACCCTCTTCACAGTCTTGGTGGAGTTGTTGGTGACATGGACATTTACACTGATGGGCTCACCATGGTAGTAGAGCTAGAGAGAGACACACACACGCACGCACGCACGCACGCACGCGCACACACACACACACACACACACACACACACACACACACACACACACACACACACACACACACACACACACACACACACACACACACACACACACACACACACACACACACACAGAGAATGAGTAGTGTCTAAGGACCCATTCTCGCACTTGTGATTTGTAAATTATCACAATAATGTCATATACAGGGTTAGGGTTAGGTCACCCACAAAATCAAATAAAATACATCAACAAAATATTTATCACGCCTACGGCGTCGGGCGAAGCACGACCCTTATGTGTGGTATAATGAGCATATACCACGGCCTGTCGTGATCTATTGCTTAAATATCCCATGTATTTTCAATGAGACCTATGAATTGACAGATGAGATGGACTGAAAATATAGCAACGCAGTCCGACAAAAAAGTCATCACCAATTCAATTTACTGTTTCAAAAAACAGCACAGCCTACTGTAGGTGGTTTCAATTCATACCTGTCTATGGATGTGATGGATTCCAAATGTCCCATGTGAAAGACAGTATTCAAGCACACATCAAAGTGCGCACAGGTAGGTGTGTGTGTGTGTGTGTGTGTGTGTGTGTGTGTGTGTACCTCCTTATCCAGTGAGGCCTCTAGGTGTAGAGATCTATCAGACATGAGGAAGCTGCGGGTGGTCTCCACCATGGGCTGGGGGCCCGTCTTCTCTGGGGCGTACTGGACTTTACGGATCACCAGACGCACTGAGTTCCTGCACGAGCACACACACACACACACACACACACACACACACACACACACACACACACACACACACACACACACACACACACACACACACACACACACACACACACACACACACACATACACATGCACATACACAGGTTGTTTGAATACTGGGTTAACACAGTAAAATACACACACACATATGCAATACACCAATGCAATTGAGACACACTCATATATAAGTAAGCACAGTATGTAAAGGTCTAAATGTTTCAATTCTGGGGAGACTCTAAATACTTGGAATACTTTGGCAACAAAATAGTCAAATTTATAAATATTGAATATTGACATACAGTATGTTAAAAATACTGGCTATCATCTATCAATACTCTATTTGGTATCCTCGGCCTTCAAAGGAACATATTGGTCAAAGCCTACTTTCTATAGAGAAACTAGGTGGGGCTGTAATGAAATGTTTGCTTTGTTTTCTGTCTTCTCTGATGTTTACCTCTTGTGGATCTTCTCGTCCACAATTTTGGCGCAGAAGGCTCGAACCTCAAAGTCAACACCGCAGGCCTTCCCCGTGTCCTCTGGGCCGGGCTGCAGGGTTACCGAGCACGGCAGGTTCTGAGGGATCTGACACACACACACACACACACACACACACACACACACACACACACACACACACACACACACACACACACACATACAGAAATCAAAGTTGTATCTGTGCAAATGGTGTCTTTTCAAGTCAACTTGAGCTTGTGGAGACTTGGATTATGCCAGGTGAGCAGTATGGAGGCATTTTATGTTTTTTCTCTGTTCTCTGTTTCTCTGTTCCGTTCGAAAGTTGGTCACCATCCAATTCAATTGTGTGGGAGATTTCTGCAACAGTGATTTGCTGTGAAACTCTACAAATGTTTTGTAGAATAAAAAACGTCACCCACCCTTCCATGGGGTGAGTAGATAATGACTGAATTTTCATTTTTGAATTATTATCATGATCATTTAATGTGCTGTATTCTGATAGTCTTATGGGGAAGCTAAAGGGGTGGGCTCTGGTAGTCTTATGGGGAAGCTAAAGGGGCGGGCTCTGGTAGTCTTACGGTGAAGTTAAAGGGGTGGGCGTGCTGGCCCAGCTTCTTCAGCAGCCTCTCCTGCAGGCGGCTCAGGGGTGGCGGGCTCTTGTCGTCCAGCAGGGGGGGGAAGGCCTGGAAGGTGCTGATGTACAGGTCCTTCCTGAAGGAGAGCCCCAGGACGTCCAGGTCCTCACGCCCATAACGAAACGCACACGTCAGCGTCACAAACACTGACAACATGGACACAGATATGACCAGCATCAGTTATATAGTTATGCACTACATCAGACCAGTTATAAGGTGGGTTTCCATCCACCTGTTTAATGCACATTTTCAATTTTGCGCATTAAAAAACCTGAGTGGAAACGCTGCGAAATTCGGAAAAAAAAACCTCAAAATATCACAAAAAGTTTTCATGCTTGAGGGAAGTGGAAAAGTTGGTGCATCGATAAAAGGAAAATGCAAGGAAAGTGCAGTGGAAACAGATTAAGCGAATCTTTAACCAAACTCCATTCAAAAACCATATAATTTTAATGAAAAAAGACTGCGGGATAACAGGCGACTCCGTGCGTGGAATATGCCGAATTGAAGAGTGTACTGTAGATGTCTTCCATAGCAAGACAACGGAGACGCATGTATGGGGTGTTGCTGTAGCAGCAGATCAGCAGAGGCAGACAGCAGTGTGCTCACCAAGCTTTTCCTCCTGGATGTTTTCTCTTTACCTCACATTTATTCAGAGAACACAGGATTAATTTCCCTCATTTGATGGTTAACTGATGGCATCTGGTGGTTTGTTTTAATCACGTCAATTCGCTGCACCTCCTCTTCACCAGCTCCTCTTATTACGCAGAACATAGTGGATGGAAATGCGCATAATTTCTTATTTTCTTCTGCCGACTTTCTGATAATTCAGTTAAAATGTTTGGATGGAAACCCAACTATAGACAGTTTCAACTCGACAACATAAACATTCTAAATTGCCCCCAGCTTACTTCCAGTTGCAGTGTTTGCAGGTACTGACAGGACATCAGCTAGCTTCCAAACTGTTCCCTAGCAACCACTACTGCACTACAACCAGGGTAGTGCAGGAGAACCATGTGGGAAAAGCAGCTGCCAACTGAAGCGATCTTACTCAATACTGCACCAATTTCAATGATTTCTGTTCACATTTGAGTCATACATAAAATTTTAAAAATAGGGTCCAGGTTGAAAAATACCAGAATTTCCCTACACGGGGGCTCGACCCTGCGACCCTCACATTGGTAGGCAGGGAATATACCGCTGCACTACCTGGACGCCCATTACACGGCTTTGTCGAATACTCGACTCTGATTGGTCAATCACGGCATTCTACGGTCTGGTATTTCTGTATAACTCACTGTTAATAGGTATAACAGACCATTGCTATGCATGCCATTCTGAAAGACTGGAGGCCCACATCCAATCATATCAATCTGCAGAAAGAAATCCTGTAAAATAACAGTTAATTTAGCTCATTTCCGACATCCGGTGGCAAAAAAAAAAACATTACCGTAGCGTTCTTTAGTAAGTAGCCGTGAAATAATCGGGTTAATGTACCGTAAATTCCGGACTATAAGCCGCACCTTTTTTCCTGTTTTTTGGCCTTTTTTGGCCCCTGCGGCTTATATAACGGTGCGGCTTATCTATGGATTTAAAAAAAAAAAAAAAAAAAAATCTCTCTTTTTTAGCACTCTTTCTAACTATAAATCCTATATAACTATAATAAGTTTTAATTTCCTCTTTCCTCTCTTGTCCTCTTTTCACCACACTGTATGACACTGTATGACACTGTGTGCACTGTAAAAGACAACACAGGTGGTGTTGTGTTATGTTGTTTTGTTGAAATGTTAATAAATGGGAGCTTCCTCAAACAGCCATCTCTTTCCCGACAATCCCCTCTGTGCATGAACCCTTACATATGGTAATTAAACATTAAAACACAAAAAAAAAAAAAAAAAAAAAAACATTAAAACATATATAAGAAAAAAATAGTCAACTTTGCAGGTGCGGCTTATACACCGGTGCGGCTTATAGTCCGGAATTTACGGTACAGTGAGGTCATTCGCGTCGGGGTCCTGATCACCCTGATGGGTTTATGATAGCTCTCTGTACATTATGCCTTACTTACATACAGTCAGTTACCTTCTGTCTTCTCTTACCTTTTCTGTCTTTCAGATACTCTGGATCTACGAGTAGCACTCCATCTAGAGAACACACACACACACACACACACACACACACACACACAAGATCACAGTTCAACACATGTGCCACATAAGCACAGGAACAATTACAGAACGTGTGTGTGTGTGTGTGTGTGTTACACTCACCGACTGGATCCACATGGTCTAGGTGGTCAACAAAGTCTCGCTTCCCTAAATAAACTGTGACCTGTGGAAACAGTCATAACAATGAAGATTAACACCAGCGCGCACATACACACACACACACACACACACACACACACACACACACACACACACACACACACACACACACACACACACACACACACACACACACACACACACACACACACACACACACACACTACTGTACCTTGCAGTTGGGGCTGGACTTCTTAAAGACTCTGTGGAGAGGGAGAGAGCGAAAAGAGTTATTTCAGAAGCTTTTCTTGTTGGATAAACAGACATCAACCTCTTTCACATACAGTACATACTACTAGGACTACTTATTATTACCACACTTATTGCTTATGACTAGAGATGCACCGATACCACTTTTCAGACCAAGTGCCATAGAGCAAAGAGATCTCTCTCTGTGTGTCAGCAGAGCCTGTCTGTGTGCGTGCGTGTGTGTGTGTGTGTGTGTGTGTGTGTGTGTGTGTGTGTGTGTGTGTGAGAGGAAAGGGGCAGGGCAAACAACACAGTCGCAGTGACAGAGAGAGATGCCAGAGAGAACGAAACGTTCACAAGTGTGGTGGTGGTTATAGACGGTTTTAACTTGACAACATAAACATTCTAAATGGCCACTAGCTTACTACTTCCTGTTGCAGTGTTTGCTAATACAATAGCAGACAGGAAATAAGCGAGGTTTCAAATGAAGCAATAAGCCCCAAGAGGGTTTACAGTCATTTTACAACACCTCTTCTTAGCTGTTGTAAAATCACCGTAAAGCACACTCGCTCTGGACAATATCCTGTAGTGTTCAAACATGTGCTGCTCTGCGAGCGACATGGACATTTCACTAGGGGGCGTGGGTAGTTCAAATCCGTTTGCACGGCCGCACGCTCACAACGGACAATTGATCTGAGTAATGTTTGGATATCTTCAGGAGTTCAATGCATCTCTGAAAAGGGCTTAAAGGGGGACTAACCCCCTAGATATGTATTAGAACAGTGATTTGAAAATACCTATGGAAAAAACCAAGAAATGACATATGCTCTTGTCTATACTGGACTCTGGCTGTGTTGAAGTCAAGATTATTTTTTGGAAATCGACGCCATTACAGTTTGCCTACTGCCTCAAAAATAATTTATTTGAGAGGGGCCATATCTTTATAAATATCAACAACTAGCCAACGCTGTTGGTCTGTATGGAAACAGAAAATCTGAAAATGGTTGAAAGTTATATCAATTTGGTAATTCAGTGGCGAACTAGAAATTTAATTATTTTTCTGCATGTATCTCTATGGCAGTGTATCAAACTACGTTACGAGAGCAAAGTGGCATGGGCTCGTTACAGCAGCACACCGCACAATACAACAAACCCCCCGTTCTGGGGTAACACAATGCGAGATTTCTCTACGTCATTCCCTCGTCCAAGTTGCCATATAGTCCCTTTTTCATTTTAGTTTGGGGGCTTTTCGTGATTCTTGTTAAAAGTTGTGCAAAAGTTTTCCTCTCAGTGCAGTGCAGGCTGCCTGCGCCTCCTCCCAGTCCCTCCTGCCAGACCCCGGCTGGCGAAACAGCCTGCTGCATGCATGGGGCGCTCTAACCTCACGGAGCAACAAACAAACACAGACAGAAATAGCTGGTGTGCGATTTAGAGAATACAGTCTGAGATTGGGTACAGGATTGAGGGAATCCCGCATCTGTTTGCGAAGGTGCGACTGGACAGGACGCTTTTCACAGACAGGCACAGTAGTCGGAGCGAGGCGAGTGTCTCTCAGGGCTACTCAGGGCACAGCTGCTGCAGATCTCTCCTCCTCCTCCTCCGCGCATTCAGTCTGTCCAAAATCATTACCGATATAATCTCAGTAGGAGGGATGCAGGGAAATATGATAGTAGCCGATGTGTTTAGAGAAGCTTTGTCACGTTGTCACGTCGTAGTATAGCGTTATATTTTACATGTGCGCTAAACTGCGACCATATTTGTTTGCGGAAATATCAGACTGCTCTCTCTGCTGCTCTCAGAGCACAGAGAGCCCAGCTGCTGCTGGCCTGCTGCGCGCGCCCACGGAGCTTGGGGCTCGTCCATGTTACAGTACGACTCTCGCCTGCCTGGGCTGGAGACAGTGCTTGCAACTCGGACTGATAATATAAACATCATCATTCAAGCTTATCCAGGTAAGATATCAATAAAGTAATGACACATTCAGCGGGAAACTAACTATAATTAAGACATGTGCCAACTTTGACGACGTTTGGTTCAGTATTTTAAGAGCAAACAGATTTTTTTTTACTTCAGTTAGAGCCCTCTGGAGCCTGATACTAAGTAAGGTTTTTCCATCTTGCCTAGTTGTATAGGCTTTGGAGATGCACCAGATGCACGCGCTAAACCCACCGTGACGTCAGGTTGTACCAAATATCCCATTCATTTGAGGGCACAAAAAAAAGCAGTGTTCCACCCTTAGAGGGCGCTTATGCCAGGTATGCTGCTGAAAAATGATACAAATGGTAAAATGGCAACAGTTTGGTGTCAAATGTGGAAATTCTGACCAGAATTCTTCACACATCACCCCCAAAGTCATATATATTGGTTAAAAGCTGAAAAAAAGTGTTTTGGAGGTTAGTTACACTTTAAGGAGCTTTTAAAAGGTTCTCCGTACATTATTCCACCGTCAATAAATCGTCCATTTTCAAACCGTAATACAATTACTGTAAAGAGAAGACTGGCAGCCTCTACTGGCCACTACAGTGCATTTTATATTTTATAAAAGGTCGGATTTGGCAGGAAATCTGCTGGATTTCTGTACGGCACAGAACAGGAAGAGGGCGCTGTTCTTCCAGGGGCAAACTGAGCTAAAGCTTTCAGGGAGAAAGGCTGATGGAAAAATGACTTCCAAAATGGGAGGGGGACAGGAACAGGAAGCCACAGGGTTTAATAGGAAATGTGGTACTGATGGTCCCATTTGATTACAGTCATTATACTAAGATAGGACAATTCATTTGATGACGATATACTGAAGGTTCAAATGAAGCAAAGATCTAGGGTGCAGTAAATAATATGGACACAGTGATGAGGTCAAAATGTCATTTTTTTGCTGCTGTTGTTGGTGTTGGTGCATCACTGAACAGAGGGCAGCTGTCTCTAACAGGAGAACTGCGCTGCGGCGTAGGAGTCATCTAGGAAATGACCCCAAAACACAAGGAGATGGATAGGACATGCGACAGCCAGCACTTCCTCTGGATATGACATCTGACAGCCAGCACTTCCTCTTGCTTGGAAAGCAATCGCAAACCCCCCTCCACATCCCCCCCTCTCCCGCCCCCGCCTCCAACCAACAGAAGCTGGTTTGTAAGTCAAATGATCATGTAAAACAAACTGGCTGAGATCAATGTTCGTTTCAACTCAACAGACAAAGACCAAGATTTGAAACACAAATGTCAATGTAAAAGACCCGAGTCATCTCTCTTTCTCACACACACACACGCGCACGCACACACGCACGCGCGCACGCACACACACACGCACGCACGGACACGTGCGCGTACACGCACGCACGCACACAGGCAGACAAGCTCTGCTGGATCAATAGTCAGTCATTTTTAGTTGATTGATCTCAGAGCTCCTTCATTATAACTGTTATAATATTCATGTGTGTTTGCCAAAGTTAACTGTGACAAGGTCAAGGTATGCTACTTACTTACACATGCTGCTCAGTCTATTAGCACTCCTTCCCTTTCTGATTATTGTTTTATAGCTGGACGGCACTAGAAACCCCAATGTCCAATGTCGCTGAGTGAGTGAGTGAGTGAGTGAGAGGGTCAGTGAGTGATGAAGTTACATCATTGGTCGGCTCAAGGCACGTGACACTCTCATACACGGTGCCGCATGCACGTTCTCCTGACCCAGCCCAGTCTCATGAAATGCGTATGTATGACACGCGGGGTGTTATCTCGTGTCATACATACGAAAGAAATGCGATTTGGCGTGCAGTTTTTGCGGCAACAATGGCGGCAAGTAACGTTAAAAAACTCGCAACCACTAACCCAAACCCTAACCTTTAACCTAACCCTGACCCTAACCTAACCCCCATAACCTCCACGTAAAGTTATTATGCATGTTAGATTTCTAATGTAAGTGGACGAGGCGAAGTTGCGTATGAACTGCACGAGAAACTGCGTTTCTGCGTATGTATTCCACGAGATAACACCTTCGTGTCATACATATGCTCTCCCATGAGATCGGGTTGCCTGATCAGACAGAACAGGACTCAATTCCTTAGCCAGCCTCAGACGGTGCTGCCTGCCCTGTAGCCTGCAGCTAGCTAGCTGGCTAACAAGCATGACAAGAGTCATATAAACAAATGGGATACACGGGAGACAAAGCTACATTCAACAGCGCAGACAAGAGTTCTGGCTAGCATTAGCTTCACTGCTAGCTTTTAGCTACAGATCACTAGCTGACAGGAGTCTACACACACATACACACACATTTCACCAACAGAAACATTAGACTGCACGATAAAAACAGCTGCCTGTAGCAGTGTCAAGTTAGCTAGTTAGCTAGTGTCAAGTTAGCTAGAGTTAGTTTAAGATATGGTGCACTGTGCTATGTTATGGTTTTGCATGGTGTAGATTCCATGGATGTGGTATGTTCAATAGGGCTGGGTATTGGCAAGGACCCCACGATACGATACGTATCACAATACATGGGTCACAACTGTATCACGATACATTGCGATACGATACATAGTGCGATATATTACCTACCTACCTACCTACCTATTGCAATACTCTACATAATACCACCTAGGTAGTGTAATAAAATGTACATCAGATTATATTGATAACTCAGTGGACAAATTGAGTCAAAAATATTCAATTCAAAAATTCCATTCCAATTTATTAGAACAGTATTTGCAAATGTGCAGTTGCACACTGTGTGAGTGAACACACTGAAATAAAAATAAATAAAGTGCTTAGTGTCACTGAACACACGACTGCGCAAAGAATCCATACAGCGATTGTAACGTTGTGCATCCAACAACAGAGGAAGCCACGCCCACGCCCTTATTAGTTTACCTTGCTGCCTTCATATTTACTCCCTCCCTCCTTCTTCCCCTCCCTTTGTCATTCCTCCCTCCCTCGTTCCTTCACTCCATCTTTGGTAACACTTCATTTGGAGAGTCCGCCTCCAGAGAGTCTACAGAGGATTTGTAACATTTCAACAGCTTATTATCATCTATAGGATCTATGTGACGATTAATGAACATACCTACATATTCCACTGGGTGCAGGTGTGTGGAACAGGAAGCAAGCAGAATCACTTTGTTGAATCTTAACTAATAAACTGTTAAAACAACAGGTACAGAATGAGACAGTTACATTGTTGAATGTCAACTAATAAGCTGTTGAAATGCTACAAATACTCTGTAGACTCTCTGTAGGTGGCCTATCTAAATAATTATCTAAACAATCTAAACACATTATCTAAATAATGTGTTATCACATATTTTTCTTTCATTTAACTTCACTCCCTCTTTCATTTCTTCCCATCCTTCTTGCTCCCTCCATCCTTCCTTCCCTCCTTTCCTTTCAATCCTTTCCACCGTCTTCTTTCATTTCTTCTTCTCTCCTTTCCTCCAGTCCACTGCATCCTTATTTCTTCCTCTCTTGTTTTCTAGTTGTGTTCCTGCAGGTCAGTAGACTGGGGGATTGGGATGTTGACACAGATTACCTCCTACACAGTGTACACACACACAGACCAGTGTGCTTATATATATAGTGTGTGTGTCTGTGTGTGTGTGTGTGTGTGTGTGCGCGTGTGCGTGCGTGTGTTTTACTTATTCCTTAAAGCTATAGTGCGCAACTTCATCACATATAAATGAGCGTCTGTTACATTCAAGCCATTGCCACTGGGACAACGCTGATTAAGCCGATCAGCTCCACATAACTTGTGGTGACATTCCTGCCCCTTTATATGTATTTATTTAGCCGGTCTGAATCAAACAACCAGGGTTTAGCTAGATCGTAACTAGCCAATCACAGCACACGAACCAGGGTCATTCAGGGTCTACTCTCTGCTATGTTAGAATGTGAAAAGTGAATTCCCCTGCATTGTTGTCCTAGCCTCCTTACTGGGAAAACGTGTGCTTCTACAAGCACTTTGGATTTGGAATTTGCATATTTGCTATTGGGTTGACATGTTCTGTCACAGAGTTTTCTTTTGGCGTTTTTCCGCATCTGCAGCCTCCCTCCCTCCTCACCCAGCCGATCAGGTGGCCAATCAGAGCAGTGCGCCTCATTATCACTTATCAGAGGAGCCCCGCCCACTCAGAACAGCGCCTAGTTAATAATGAGGGGAGAAACAGGCCCCACAGAGCCTGGCACAGGCTTGTGTGCTTTTTTGCAACAGATTTCATAAGCTTAGTTTAAAGAAAATGTTTTTAACAGCTGAAAAGAGCAAAGACCTTTCATTAAAAGTTATGTCCCCAGAGGGAAACACTTTGTCAACATCTGTTTGCTCTAATAACATCACGTTTCCACCCTGTTCATCTCACTTCAATCATTTTTATTGCAGCAAAATGGGATCGTCAAGCAGACAGACTGTCATAAAAACCTGTCATAAACGTTGCATGCGATGCACCTGACAATTCATATAGTGAAGTATTGTGATAAAATTGGCTTTGTGTATCGATATAATATTGCTACAGAAAATAACACTATTTACTATGCGCTCGCTCTCTGCTTTTTAGATGACACTTCATACTGAAGGTTGGATTGGTCGCTCCCTGTGTGGAGAAGACTTGATGAATCCCTGCTGTCTCAATGAGTAGAGGTGGGATGCTCTTCTCTAGCAACACTTCCTGATTTAAGCTGGATAAGACCCAAGATGCCTAGTGCAGCTTTAACTACAGTCAGTCTTCAGTAATGCCTAGTGCAGCTTTAACTACAGTCAGTCTTCAGTAATGCCTAGTGCAGCTTTAACTACAGTCAGTCTTCAGTAATGCCTAGTGCAGCTTTAACTACAGTCACAGTTTTCAGTAATGCCTAGTGCAGCTTTAACTACAGTCACAGTCTTCAGTAATGCCTAGTGCAGCTTTAACTACAGTCAGTCTTCAGTAATGCCTAGTGCAGCTTTAACTACAGTCACAGTCTTCACTCAGTAATGCCTAGTACAGCTTTAACTACAGTCACAGTCTTCACTCAGTAATGCCTAGTACAGCTTTAACTACAGTCACAGTCTTCACTCAGTAATGCCTAGTGCAGCTTTAACTACAGTCAGTCTTCAGTAATGCCTAGTGCAGCTTTAACTACAGTCAGTCTTCAGTAATGCCTAGTGCAGCTTTAACTACAGTCAGTCTTCAGTAATGCCTAGTGCAGCTTTAACTACAGTCACAGTCTTCAGTAATGCCTAGTGCAGCTTTAACTACAGTCAGTCTTCAGTAATGCCTAGTGCAGCTTTAACTACAGTCACAGTCTTCAGTAATGCCTAGTGCAGCTTTAACTACAGTCACAGTCTTCAGTAATGCCTAGTGCAGCTTTAACTACAGTCAGTCTTCAGTAATGCCTAGTGCAGCTTTAACTACAGTCACAGTCTTCAGTAATGCCTAGTGCAGCTTTAACTACAGTCACAGTCTTCAGTAATGCCTAGTGCAGCTTTAATTACAGTCAGTCTTCAGTAATGCCTAGTGCAGCTTTAACTACAGTCAGTCTTCAGTAATGCCTAGTGCAGCTTTAACTACAGTCACAGTCTTCAGTAATGCCTAGTGCAGCTTTAACTACAGTCACAGTCTTCAGTAATGCCTAGTACAGCTTTAACTACAGTCACAGTCTTCACTCAGTAATGCGTAGTGCAGCTTTAACTACAGTCACAGTCTTCAGTAATGCCTAGTACAGCTTTAACTACAGTCAGTCTTCAGTAATGCCTAGTGCAGCTTTAACTACAGTCACAGTCTTCACTCAGTAATGCATAGTGCAGCTTTAACTACAGTCAGTCTTCAGTAATGCCTAGTACAGCTTTAACTACAGTCACAGTCTTCAGTAATGCCTAGTGCAGCTTTAACTACAGTCACAGTCTTCAGTAATGCCTAGTGCAGCTTTAACTACAGTCACAGTCTTCAGTAATGCGTAGTGCAGCTTTAACTACAGTCACAGTCTTCAGTAATGCCTAGTACAGCTTTAACTACAGTCACAGTCTTCAGTAATGCCTAGTGCAGCTTTAACTACAGTCACAGTCTTCAGTAATGCCTAGTGCAGCTTTAACTACAGTCACAGTCTTCACTCAGTAATGCCTAGTGCAGCTTTAACTACAGTCACAGTCTTCAGTAATGCCTAGTACAGCTTTAACTACAGTCAGTCTTCAGTAATGCCTAGTACAGCTTTAACTACAGTCACAGTCTTCAGTAATGCCTAGTACAGCTTTAACTACAGTCAGTCTTCAGTAATGCCTAGTACAGCTTTAACTACAGTCAGTCTTCAGTAATGCCTAGTGCAGCTTTAACTACAGTCACAGTCTTCACTCAGTAATGCCTAGTGCAGCTTTAACTACAGTCAGTCTTCAGTAATGCCTAGTACAGCTTTAACTACAGTCACAGTCTTCAGTAATGCCTAGTGCAGCTTTAACTACAGTCACAGTCTTCAGTAATGCCTAGTGCAGCTTTAACTACAGTCACAGTCTTCAGTAATGCGTAGTGCAGCTTTAACTACAGTCACAGTCTTCAGTAATGCCTAGTACAGCTTTAACTACAGTCACAGTCTTCAGTAATGCCTAGTGCAGCTTTAACTACAGTCACAGTCTTCAGTAATGCCTAGTGCAGCTTTAACTACAGTCACAGTCTTCACTCAGTAATGCCTAGTGCAGCTTTAACTACAGTCACAGTCTTCAGTAATGCCTAGTGCAGCTTTAACTACAGTCACAGTCTTCAGTAATGCCTAGTACAGCTTTAACTACAGTCACAGTCTTCAGTAATGCCTAGTACAGCTTTAACTACAGTCAGTCTTCAGTAATGCCTAGTACAGCTTTAACTACAGTCACAGTCTTCACTCAGTAATGCCTAGTGCAGCTTTAACTACAGTCACAGTCTTCAGTAATGCCTAGTACAGCTTTAACTACAGTCAGTCTTCAGTAATGCCTAGTGCAGCTTTAACTACAGTCACAGTCTTCAGTAATGCCTAGTGCAGCTTTAACTACAGTCACAGTCTTCAGTAATGCCTAGTGCAGCTTTAACTACAGTCACAGTCTTCAGTAATGCGTAGTGCAGCTTTAACTACAGTCACAGTCTTCAGTAATGCCTAGTACAGCTTTAACTACAGTCACAGTCTTCAGTAATGCCTAGTGCAGCTTTAACTACAGTCACAGTCTTCAGTAATGCCTAGTGCAGCTTTAACTACAGTCACAGTCTTCACTCAGTAATGCGTAGTGCAGCTTTAACTACAGTCACAGTCTTCAGTAATGCCTAGTACAGCTTTAACTACAGTCAGTCTTCAGTAATGCCTAGTGCAGCTTTAACTACAGTCACAGTCTTCAGTAATGCCTAGTGCAGCTTTAACTACAGTCACAGTCTTCACTCAGTAATGCCTAGTGCAGCTTTAACTACAGTCACAGTCTTCAGTAATGCCTAGTGCAGCTTTAACTACAGTCACAGTCTTCAGTAATGCCTAGTACAGCTTTAACTACAGTCACAGTCTTCACTCAGTAATGCCTAGTGCAGCTTTAACTACAGTCACAGTCTTCACTCAGTAATGCCTAGTGCAGCTTTAACTACAGTCAGTCTTCAGTAATGCCTAGTGCAGCTTTAACTACAGTCACAGTCTTCAGTAATGCCTAGTACAGCTTTAACTACAGTCAGTCTTCAGTAATGCCTAGTGCAGCTTTAACTACAGTCACAGTCTTCAGTAATGCCTAGTGCAGCTTTAACTACAGTCACAGTCTTCAGTAATGCCTAGTGCAGCTTTAACTACAGTCACAGTCTTCAGTAATGCGTAGTGCAGCTTTAACTACAGTCACAGTCTTCAGTAATGCCTAGTACAGCTTTAACTACAGTCACAGTCTTCAGTAATGCCTAGTGCAGCTTTAACTACAGTCACAGTCTTCAGTAATGCCTAGTGCAGCTTTAACTACAGTCACAGTCTTCACTCAGTAATGCGTAGTGCAGCTTTAACTACAGTCACAGTCTTCAGTAATGCCTAGTACAGCTTTAACTACAGTCAGTCTTCAGTAATGCCTAGTGCAGCTTTAACTACAGTCACAGTCTTCAGTAATGCCTAGTGCAGCTTTAACTACAGTCACAGTCTTCACTCAGTAATGCCTAGTGCAGCTTTAACTACAGTCACAGTCTTCAGTAATGCCTAGTGCAGCTTTAACTACAGTCACAGTCTTCAGTAATGCCTAGTACAGCTTTAACTACAGTCACAGTCTTCACTCAGTAATGCCTAGTGCAGCTTTAACTACAGTCACAGTCTTCACTCAGTAATGCCTAGTGCAGCTTTAACTACAGTCAGTCTTCAGTAATGCCTAGTGCAGCTTTAACTACAGTCACAGTCTTCAGTAATGCCTAGTACAGCTTTAACTACAGTCACAGTCTTCAGTAATGCCTAGTACAGCTTTAACTACAGTCACAGTCTTCACTCAGTAATGCCTAGTACAGCTTTAACTACAGTCACAGTCTTCACTCAGTAATGCCTAGTACAGCTTTAACTACAGTCAGTCTTCAGTAATGCCTAGTACAGCTTTAACTACAGTCACAGTCTTCAGTAATGCCTAGTACAGCTTTAACTACAGTCACAGTCTTCACTCAGTAATGCCTAGTACAGCTTTAACTACAGTCACAGTCTTCACTCAGTAATGCCTAGTACAGCTTTAACTACAGTCACAGTCTTCACTCAGTAATGCCTAGTACAGCTTTAACTACAGTCACAGTCTTCACTCAGTAATGCCTAGTACAGCTTTAACTACAGTCACAGTCTTCACTCAGTAATGCCTAGTACAGCTTTAACTACAGTCACAGTCTTCACTCAGTAATGCCTAGTACAGCTTTAACTACAGTCACAGTCTTCACTCAGTAATGCCTAGTACAGCTTTAACTACAGTCACAGGGTGTGTTCGAAACCGGGTACTCAACTACTCAACTACTTTTTCTCAATGAGTAGCTACTGCCTACTTATCATACTACATACTTATCATGGAATTAAGTACCCGTTACGTTCCAACTACAGTATGGGTATTTATCCCACAATGCATCACGCACCGGCAGAAACGTTTCGATGACAACAAACATGGCCGCCAGAATAGCAGCGCCTGGAAGCAGTTTAGTTTTGCCTATAAGAATTTTAATATGGCACTTTGAACGTTTAATAATTTTCGTGGACAAGTTTAAACAATGTAGATTCCCGTAATGTGGTCAGTTTCGTAACGCAATGCCTAGAAAGAAATTGGGCTCCCGACTTCCAGGGACCCGCGGCTAGGTACTGCTGCCTACCGGGACTTTAGTACATTGGGCCGGGACAACTACGTGCTGATTCCAAGCGCCGCTAGCGGACTTCAGAGCGCCTTGGCCCGGCCTCGTTACTATGCAGATTATTGCGGTTGCTGGGCAGGACATTGCTGTCGCTGGGGTGCTGATTCCCAAGCGCCTATAGCGGACTTCTGATGGACTTCAGAGCGCCTTATTGGCCCGGCCTCACTATGCAGAATATTGCGGTCGCTGGGCGTGACCTTGCTGCTACAGTACCTCGCTCTGGACATACATCACATAAAAAAATCGCCTGGTAACTCGTGAATTGACTTGATTCATTGGCTAGCTAGTCTATCAAAATGACGCCTCCTTCTGTCTGTGGCGACACTATTGGACGTTTGTGGAGACTTCAAAGGACAACACATCTGTGCTGCCCATTGTGCTTTCGTCTAACCCACGAAAGCTGTCCAGCTCTGATCTCAACATGCCTCGGATGTGTGCCATCAGAGGACGGAGACAAGCTCGGCGTCGTCGACTGCGGTACATGCAAATGTACATGATCATATTTGGATCCCTCCCAGAAGTAAGTGGGATATTTTTATTCAAAAATTACAATCAGTAATGTTAGTTTCATTCAGGGCAGGCAGCTAACTAGCTCCCAGTATGTGATGAGAGAAAGGGGAGTCAAATTCTCTACCATCAGAACACTGCAGGCAGACTAATGACTACATTAATCTTTAAAGCGTCCTCCCCATGCATCAAACACATGTGTAAAAGTGAAAAAGGCCTCATTACAGCATTATTAACACCAGTGTGGTACTCATTGGGGTTGGTTAGGTTTTGGCTGGCATGAGGAGTGAGACTTGGGGTAATAAAAATGTATGTGTTTGATCATCGATTGATAGATAATTATAATAAACAATACTCTAATAAGCAAAACATATAGCAATCCTAAATCTAATAATAGTCAATAAATAGTAATGTGATAAAAACAAGATTACACAGTCAAATAATTTCAAAAATCTCGTTTACAGGTCGCAAGAGGGCCATACAGCAGGGTCAATCCCAATGTCCCCCTGTTGCGGCTTTATTTTGGGGAAGGAGGAGACACCCGGAAGGACTTCCGGCTGTCCAGGCCAACCCTGCAGCAACTCATTCACCTCCTGCAGGGGGACACGGTCACCGACCATGGATGGGGGAAGACGATGGAGGTGCTGGTGTTCACATACTGGCTAGCCAGTGCCACATCGTACAGGGTTGTGTCGGAGGCCTTCGGCATCCCACGTACCACTGTCCATGACATGGTGCACAAGGTCAGCAGGGACATCCAGGGTGTGTTCAGGAGGCTCATCTGCTTCCCCACGAGGGATCTGGAGCTGCAGGAGATCGGTGCTGGGTTCCAGAGGCTGTCTGGTTCCCCAGCATTTACCAACGTGGCGGGGAGCATTGATGGGTGCCACGTGCGCATCGTCCCACCTGGACAGTTTGCGGGAGAGTATTTCAACCGCAAACTCTTCCACTCTGTCCAGTTTCAGGCGGTGTGTGACCACAAGGGGCGGTTCATGGATGTGTTTGTGGGCTTCCCTGGTTCCGTCCATGATGCCAGGGTCCTCCGGAACAGCCCGCTGTACACGCAGCAGCTGTTCCCACCTCCTGGATGGTGCCTCATTGGCGATGGAGGCTACCCATGCCTGGCGCAGCCCATCTGCCTCTTGACCCCATTCCGGGAACCTGTCCGCAATATTGTTGAGGGCAGATTCAACAGGACTCTGTCCAGGGCGAGATGTGTGGTGGAGAGGGCATTTGGTGTCCTGAAGACCAGGTGGCGGTCCATTTTTTTGAAGGCGCTGGAGGTGAAGGTGGGATTTGTTTCCGAGGTCATCGTCGCCTGCCTCTTCCTCCACAACCTCTGCATCACCAATGGGGACATTCTGGAGCCAGAGGAAGATGATGCTCATGATGCTGATGATGGGGATACTGGCGCAGAGGCAGATGAGCCAGTCCAGCGGTCTGGGGACATACTGCGAGGCAGGCTTGCCGCTGCAGTCTCTGCTCCTGGGCAAAGGATACCCATCTTACATGAGCATGACTATTGTTGAGGGGAAGTGGGAGGGGTTTTGTTATTGCTTTTGATTTCAGTCTACATCCATAGGGAATACTGCTTTTTATTTATTTATTTTTTGCCACAAAAAAAAACAAAAAAAACAAAAAAAAACTTTTTAACTCCGCCATAGCCGGTCCCCAGCCCGGATTGAGAAAGGAGGAGGGAAAAGTACTATCAATAGGACAATAAATCAATTATAACCTATAAATGAGAAAATCAACATTTTCCTGTTTCTTTTAGTATAAAAAATTGCACAATTTTAAGAACACGTTATCACATTATCAGATTATAGATTCATTACACACAAAGTAAATTATTTCAAGTATTTATTTGTTTAAGCATAATTTGGCTTCTAGCTCATAACACCCCCAAAACAGTATTTCAACAAATTAAATATCACATAAAATAAACTATTTTCAAAACAGAAATGTCCATCTTCTGTAAAGTTATGTTCATGCCTGCACTCAATACTTTGTCTGGAATAATTTTTGCTTTAATAACTGCATAAAAAAAATCAATACAGAATGGGTACAGGCACTATTTCTATTTCAATACAGGCAGATTTCTGGTACATCCTCTCAAGACAATGCACTTGTGACCTCTAGTGGATGCTTGTGAAATACATCAACATCAATGTAACCTTGTGTGTTTTAGGTCTTTCAAACAGACAGCCAGGCGACCCAGCCGGGGTTCATCAAATCCCGGCGTGTGTCCAGGTAGCTCTACCCCACCAACGGTTCTCCTCTCCTGATCAACATCCACCTACCAACAACTTCAGCTGCCTCGTATATCAACCATCCTACCTAAACAAAAATAATGCTCCAATCTTTGGTCCAGGGCATTTGTGTCAAGCTATTTCTAACCAAAAGGAGTGACATTTTTACAAACACTATAAATTGTAAAAAGTGAAAAAACACTGACAAAGCTATAATATTTTGTGTTATTTATTTCTGCAAAAATGCATTAGACAACATTAGACAACAACAATCAAATATCTGTCACCTACAACATTATACATAAAACATTAAATATAAAAAAAAAAGGCAACTGTAAAGTGCTGGAACGGGGTAGAGATAAAACGAGGTAGAACATGTATATATATAAAAAAAATGCAACTGTGCAAACAGTAATGAACATCAAACAAAACAGGAAGAGGTATTTTCAAAAATAACGAACAGCCTCAAAATAACTTCTGAATTATTTTTTTCCCATGACTGACTTCAGCAACTGCAGCAGCATGTCCTCCCTGGCTTGCTGTCTTTCCTCTCTGGCTTGGCTCTCTCTTTCTCTCGCCGCTATCCACTCTCTCCACTCTCTATCCCTCCTCTCACTACTACTTCTCTCTTCTTCCCTTCTTTCCTGTGCCTCTCGCTCTTTTCTATCTTCTCGAGCAGCAGCTTCTCTCTCTTTCCTCTCTTCCCTTTCCTCCGCTCTCTGACATCTCTCTTGCTCTCTCTCATAAATGTCATTCTCTTTGGCCTCAAAACTCTGCAGAAAAGCGGCCCACTCCGGCTCCCGCCTCTTCTTGGCAGGTTGGCTGCCTTCCTCAGGAGGAGAGACCACTGCTGCAGAGGTTGATGCCACGGATGAGGAGATGAGGCTTACGGGCTGTATAGATGGTCTTTGTCCCATCACCTCATCCATGGCATCAAACCACTTCCAACTTGCAGCAGTGGCCTCTCCTCCCTCTGTAGAGACACCCGTCCGAGGAGCCTTCAGGTCCTACAAAACAAAACAAAAAAAGGTTATGTGAGAATCTTATTTGGCTACACATTGGGGGGCTGGGGGGTTGGATATAGGGCAAACACAATGCATGGCTTTAACAAATTGTAGATATCACCCAGGCAGGACTGACTTTTCTTGTGAAGAAGGCAAACATCACCATCATCACATGTTTCTTTTATGCTAAACATCAAGACTGCTTTTGATACTTATTCAATAAGTTCTTGCTGTTTGATCAAGAGGGGATGACATCAAAATGTGCTGTCTTCTTAGACAGAAAGACACCACCAAGCAACAGAATACAGCTCAAAAGTGCTCAGTCACTGTTAAGCTCTATGGACCCAGAAGTTAGGTGCATCCATAGCTGTTTTACAGTACTGTTTTTTTGGGTGGATTTTCCCTTCATGTCAGGCTGCTTTTGATACTTCAGCTTACCTTGTACTTTTGCTTGAGGTTTTCCCATTTTTTTTTAATCCAGGACGCCTCGACCCCCTCAAGGCCATACTCCTTGATGAATGTCCTGCAAGCATTGGTCAAATTGTCATACACTTGAGATAAACATATTGTAAATCATTATATTGTGCCTCAATTCTACCAGCCACTTTAATATTTGCATTTGTCTGGTGCAACTTGATCCTGTAGGTTTTATCCTGGTATTTTAAATAACTTTCAGATAAGAACATTCTGATCTGGATACCACAAGATCAGGATTCAGATTTGCAGAGAAAAATATTTTATTGGTTGATCATTCATCATGATTGTATCATTCGTTCAGTTGATGTTTCAATTGATAGTCCAAAATTGAAAAATGCTAATTTTCAAAATGTTTCGTTTTATGAATCTGATACAAACAATCAAATGAATTTAATTAAGTAACGTTGCGAGCCAAGCACATGGAAATTACATGTTGTTAAATGTTCTTACTCAAAGGCTTTCACTGCAGAGTTTTTTTTTTTTGTGAAGAGCTCTTCGTTGTCCCCTCGCCATTTAATAAGGCGCCTGGTGTCTTCATCGCCCCCTGAAGAAACGAACGTTATGGCATTACTTATTTACGTTCATTATGAATATAACCCTGTCATTCTACTATTATTTCGGCACATTAACGCCACATTACTCACAATTGTAGCTCCTGGAAGCTGCAGCAGCAGCTCCGTCTGCCATTATAACTGTGGGGAGAGGGAACAGGGGTTCTGTGAGCAGAGGCGCCGCCGGGTGGGTCGACAAAGCTAGCCGGCCAGATCAGCCTGTTTCCCCGCAGGCGACAGGCTGCTGCCGACGTGCTCAGTTGTGGACGTTATACACCCCTTCGAACATTTCGTTATAAATGTCAACTAAAACGCTGCTACTATCCCTACTTACCGCCTCAAATGTGTCAGAAGTGAATTTAGTGATGAAATAGCATGAAAACAAAATTGTAAAAAAACATACCTGCAGCAGTGAAGTGGCGTTGTTCAAGTGAAGAATACGTTGTTTTAATGGCGGAGTTTCGAGTCTTCCCGGGGCTGGTCAGATGAGTCGCAATGCATTATGGGAGAATGAGTATATGAAGTAAGCAGCCCGTCTCTACTCAGGAAATCTTGCGAATGTAGTAGACTTCCGGGTTTTTCTCGCCTACTCAAAATTTTTATACTGCACAGTGTAAACACACTACATACTCAATTTAGTAGTAGGAGTAGTAGTAGTAGTAGGCGCAGTACCCGGTTTCGAACACAGCCATTGTCTTCACTCAGTAATGCCTAGTACAGCTTTAACTACAGTCACAGTCTTCACTCAGTAATGCCTAGTACAGCTTTAACTACAGTCACAGTCTTCACTCAGTAATGCCTAGTACAGCTTTAACTACAGTCACAGTCTTCACTCAGTAATGCCTAGTGCAGCTTTAACTACAGTCACAGTCTTCAGTAATGCCTAGTGCAGCTTTAACTACAGTCACAACGAACGAAACAGAATGTGTTGATTTTACCAGGCTAACATCCTGATTCCTGATGCATGAAATATGTAAATTAGCACATGACCTCATGTGGCCATGACAACAGGTTCACCAAAACCCTTTTTAAATGCTGGGGGGAAAACCCTGCCTGTAGTGGTGAGTCAGAGCATCGAGGACAAACCCTGCCTGTAGTGGTGAGAGAGAGCATCGAGGACAAACCCTGCCTGTAGTGGTGAGCCAGAGCATCGAGGAGAGAGAGGACAAACCCTGCCTGTAGTGGTGAGCCAGAGCATCGAGGAGAGAGAGGACAAACCCTGCCTGTAGTGGTGAGCCAGAGCATCGAGGACAGAGAGGACAAACCCTGCCTGTAGTGGTGAGCCAGAGCATCGAGGACAAACCCTGCCTGTAGTGGTGAGCCAGAGCATCGAGGACAGACCCTGCCTGTAGTGGTGAGCCAGAGCATCGAGGACAAACCCTGCCTGTAGTGGTGAGCCAGAGCATCGAGGACAGAGAGGACAAACCCTGTCTGTAAGTGGTGAGCCAGAGCATCGAGGACAGAGAGGACAAACCCTGCCTGTAGTGGTGAGTCAGAGCATCGAGGACAGAGAGGACAAACCCTGCCTGTAGTGGTGAGCCAGAGCATTGAGGACAGAGAGGACAAACCCTGCCTGTAGTGGTGAGCCAGAGCATCGAGAACAAACCCTGCCTGTAGTGGTGAGCCAGAGCATCGAGGACAGAGAGGACAAACCCTGTCTGTAGTGATGAGCCAGAGCATCGAGGACAGAGAGGACAGACCCTGCCTGTAGTGGTGAGCCAGAGCATCGAGGACAGAGAGGACAAACCCTGCCTGTAGTGGTGAGCCAGAGCATCGAGGACAGAGAGGACAAACCCTGCCTGTAGTGGTGGTGAGCCAGAGCATCGAGGACAGAGAGGACAAACCCTGCCTGTAGTGGTGGTGAGCCAGAGCATCGAGGACAGAGAGGACAAACCCTGCCTGTAGTGGTGAGCCAGAGCATCGAGGACAGAGAGGACAAACCCTGCCTGTAGTGGTGGTGAGCCAGAGCATCGAGGACAGAGAGGACAAACCCTGCCTGTAGTGGTGGTGAGCCAGAGCATCGAGGACAGAGAGGACAAACCCTGCCTGTAGTGGTGAGCCAGAGCATCGAGGACAGACCCTGCCTGTAGTGGTGGTGAGCCAGAGCATCGAGGACAGAGAGGACAAACCCTGCCTGTAGTGGTGGTGAGCCAGAGCATCGAGGACTCGAGAGGACAAACAGCAAAATCAGAGGGTTGACCTCAGTGTGGAAACAGCCCGATACACATAAACAGCACTGTAATATCACATCCCATTTCCTGTCCTGCACACACACACACACACACACACACACACACACACACACACACACACACACACACACACACACACACACACACGCACGCACACACACACACACACACTTCCAGTAAGTGAGTCCAGTGGGTTTGGTCTGAACAGAAAGCAGCAGTGAGAAAGCAGGAGTGAGAAAGCAGCATGGTGACTGACTGGCTGACAGCACAATGAAAACAGAGGAAAGACTTCAGAAATAAAAGCTAAATTGGCGTCCAACTCGGAGTAGTGTAGCAGTAGATTTCCTGCCTACCAACACGAGGGTTGCAGGTTCACGCCCCCGTGTTACCTCCGGCTTGCTCGGGCATCCATTGGCTGTGTCTGCGGGGACAACACAATCACTCAGGCGACATTACATCACTGATGACATCACTCACTCTGACTGAGTGACTCGCAACCCTGAGGACAAATTATGTCATCAGTGGCTGGCGGGCCAGCTGCCTGGCAAGATTTTTGCCAGGCAGCCAGGTGACGTCTAGAGCCCGACCGATATTATCGGCCCACCGATATTATCGGCCGATATTGGCGATTATCGATATATCGGTATCGGTAAAAAAAAAATATATATATATATATATATATATATATATATATCGGCCGATTTTTTTATTTTTTTATTTTTATTTTTTATTATATATATATATATATATATATATATATATATATATATATATATATATATATATATATAAGTTATAGACAGCATGGACAGCATGTTGTGTATATTTGATATTTTTTCTTAACTATTTGTTCTATTGTGTTTTTGTATTTCTAGTTATTTATAATTATTAAATTCCCAGTTAAGTTTACTGTTTCATTGCATTGAGTTTATTAATAAGCTGTAAAATATCCTGCCTACATCACATATTTCAATTCATGTCAACTCAATCATATCTTTGTCAAGTGTTTGATATTTGAGGGTTGCTGATGTGGTGCCTCCTCTGGTCGTTAAGGGCGCCTGTTCGGAGGGAGGGGAACTCGTTGGAATATCGTGATCCTCCCACGTGCTATGTCCTACCGGTGAAGCTTCCCCTGTCAGGTGAAAAGAAGCGGCTGGCTAACTGCCCATGTGGAAGCATGGAGCCAGTTTTCGGCTCTCCCAAGATCGGCAGAGGGTGGAGCAGCAACCAGGATAAATAAATAAAAAATTAGCACTAATGGGGGATTAGCACTAATGGGGGATAAACATTTGATGATAAAAACAAAAATAAAATAAAATAAAAATATCGGCCGATATTATCGGTATCGGTAATTTTTTATTCCCTAAAATCGGTATCGGTATCGGTTTCAAAAATCCCATATCGGTCGGGCTCTAGTGACGTCATCAGTGAAGTCATGGCATATAGCGAATTCGCACTTACAGACAATACATACCGTAAAATACCAATTAGAAGCCGACTTCCAAATTGCCGCGGGTCCCATATATAAGCGGGGTCTGGATACATATTTTGTACATAAAAGCAGGTCCCAATTTGACGCCCGGTTAGTTTTTTCAATGTTTTCTTTTTACCTTTGCGACATCCTGTTGAATGCATCTCCCAAACACAACGAAGAAGAAAAATCGGATGAAGAATACGAACAACGAGGAAACGGGAACAACGAGGAAAAAAAACACATGCACGAAACTTGCTGATCAAAATTCATTTTCCCTCAACATCTGATGATTCTGAAAATTGTGTAGGCATTTCCTGAAGATTTTTATACACTAAAACCGACATCTCTGGTGTAATAATTATTTTGAGAAATGTGCCTATGGTATATTTCCCTGCCAGCGGGCATAGAAGTCCGCTTCTAATTGGTATTTCACCGCTCTTTCACATGTGCGCTACTGAAGAGGGTGCTCCGTGAGTGATGAACAGCGGAGGAGGCAGCGCATGCAGCCAGCGGAGGAGGCAGCGCATGCAACAAATAATCTGCTCACATGATGATCATGTTCTCTCACCTTCAGCGGAGAAAGTTTAGTGGTAAATACCGGTAGGTCACAGTTCAGCTCAAATTTTATTTGATTTCATGTACAGGCCAGAACTGGCATGCAATGTGCTCTGCTGCGCTGAGAGGGAGGCGCGGCTCTCCCCATAGACAAGCAATCGTGTGGGGTGCTGACTGTAGCCAACTCATTAAAATAAATGGTTTAAATAAACAATTTCATACTATTTACAATCTTTGCTGAGCAATATTTTTGTACAAAAATAATTAAAGCAGGTCCCAAACTGCCGCAGGTCCCATATTGACGCGGGGTCTGGCTACATATTTTGTCAATTAACGCCCGGGCTAATAATTGGTATTTTACGGTACATAGTGTACGGGCGGACAGACCCTCTTTATAGACGCCGCAGCCCCTAGTGGCCACGCCGTGAAAAACAGATGACTCTCTACTGTTCCTTATAGTTATTGAAGAACGTAGCTCAGCGTTGATTCAGACTCAATGTTTTAAGAAAGATTATTTCGTATAGACGATTTTCATGGAATTATGTTGCTAGGGAACAGTTTGGAACCTATTCAAGTCAAGTTTATTTATAGCCCTAATTCACAAGCATGTCTCAGAGGGCTTTACAGAGAATATGTCTAGCTAAGTCTAGCTAAGCCTCGCTCATGTCCTGTCAGTTATTTTACTTGCAAACACTGCAGCAGGTAAGTAAGCTGGTGGTAATTTAGTTTAGTTTATGAGTTGAAACCGTCTATATTAAATATCCTACGGATGGGAGAGTTATATCACCTGGTAAAGCAGGAAATAAAATGTGTGTATATGTCTAATGTGGCACCAATTTGATGCACACACTAAGGTATTATTACCTGATTATGACTCCTTTATTATGCTGTGATGTACAGTGCTACACACCAAGTAATAAAAAATGCAAAACCTATAATAACCTTGGTGACTAGGCATGTGCGCGTGACAGGAGAAGAGTCCACCTTTCAGATGTGCTCTGTTGTTGTTCCTCGGGTGCAGGATGTGCATACAGCAGTCGTTTAGCATGGAACTGTGCAGGATGTGCATACAGCAGTCGTTTAGCATGGAACTGTGCAGGAATGTGCTACTCTGCACATTCTGAGGAAAGACAGCCAGGACCAAACACAACCACATTATCACCAAAACAGCCTTTCCTTAGTCAACAGCTTCATGTGAACCCCTGATCTCTAAGGCAGAACATCTTATCATAATAAAAACCAGGAGCCAAAACCACTTAAGTCAACTCTGCGTGTGTGTGGTTTATGTTGCTAGTGGTTAGCAGCTCCTACAAAAAGATCCCGTCCGCCATAAGGACATGATATTTCACCGCTAGACTAACCCATAATATCCTGTTCTCAGTCACCAATACACTCTATTAATCACATTAAAGCACACAAAATCTGTATTCACAAAACCAACTGACGCTCAAACTGCTAGCATGCTGTGATAGCGATAGATTCTACACTGAATAGCACATGTCATGGCAACCAGAATCTAACTCGGTGTTAGAAACAGCTCTTCACAGTAAGATCCTTTGTGTAGTATCGATAAGGATCAATACTAAAGATTTGAAACGGATACAATACTCATTTGCAACAGGTATCAATAAGTACTAAGACTACAAATCTGAAACGGATACAATACTCATTTACAACAGTAATTCGCCTTATTCACTTTCTCAACCAATTCAACCCATTTTGTATCTAAAAGGCAAGAAGGAACACGGGTGCAAGCAGAACATGAATGAGGGTTTCCAACTTCCAATCCGATCCAGTGCCCTGGTTAATGTTTTGCTTGCGCCTGTGTTACTTCCTGCCTTTTAGACACAAAATGGGTGAATTGGGTGTGAAGTGAAAAAGGCTAATGGATACCAGCAGTGCTTTCTCTTAATGAAGAATCAAACATATTACTGAGTTTTCCCTCATTCCCATTGGTGGGTATCTGTTGCTTCAACAAGCTCAAAGTGTTCTGATAGGCTGATGACTAGGGGCAGGGGTAGTCTGCTGTGTAAGTGCAAAGTTTGGCTAGCGATTCCCTTGATTACCAAGCATTGTGCTAAGCTAACTAACTAGCAGGAGGCACTACTTTCTACTCCTACTGCATGCACAGAGAAGAGAAGAGCGTCGATCTTCTCGTCTTACTATCAGGAATATGGCAAATACGCGAATCTCCCAGTGGTTCTCAAACTGTGAGTGGTCCGCAGGGCTCCGCCTGGTGGTCGGTCACAGCATTGCAAAAAAAAAGAGAGCCTTTTTTACATAATATGCATATTAACCTGAGGAGTAGGCTTGGTTTGGATTTTCAGAAATATTGCGATATTCAGGAAATTCAGTGTTAATTTCATAAGAGAAATTCAATTTCATAAGAAGAAAAGCACTCTGGAACGAAGTAACGTGCCGCAGAAGCAACACAGACCTTTTTTGCAAGGGCACACGAGAGCAGAAGTGACATTACAGGCTATCCAGGCTACCACAGTTAGCAGGCTATCCAGGCAGTTAGCAGGCTATCCAGGCTACCACAGTTAGCAGGCTATCCAGGCTACCACAGTTAGCAGGCTATCCAGGCTACCACAGTTAGCAGGCTATCCAGGCTACCAAAGTTCCAGGCTACCACAGTTAGCAAGCTATCCAGGCTACCACAGTTAGCAGGCTATCCAGGCTACCACAGTTAGCAAGCTATCCAGGCTACCACAGTTAGCAGGCTATCCATGCTACCACAGTTAGCAGGCTATCCAGGCTACCACAGTTAGCAGGCTATCCAGGCTACCACAGTTAGCAGGCTATCCAGGCTACCACAGTTAGCAGGCTATCCAGGCTGAAAGAAGAGTCAACAGCAGAGCGATGGAATTAACAATTAAATAGCTTGTTTTCAGGTGACATCGTGTCAAGGGGTGAGACGATGTGCAGATCATGCTGGAGGGCAACCAGCAGCAGGTTACAAAGGAAACCATAGGAAAGCACTATAGCAACAGCGGGCAAATGGGACTTGGGGGGAATAGTGTGATGCTTCCACGCGCTATGTCCTGCCGGTGAACCTCCTCGCTGCTGTCAGGTGTAAAGAAGCGGATGGCAAATGCACATGTATCGGAGGAAGCATGTGCTAGTCTACAACTCCTCCCAGATCGGCAGAGGGGGTGGAGCAAAGTACAATTAGGGAGAAAACGGATAAATAAATAAATAAATAAAAACTTGATTAAAAAGCTCTCACGCTGTCTACTGTTGCCTTCTGCCCAGCAACTACAGATGGAAATGAGCTTACAGCTATATATATATATATATATATTTATATTTATACATTTATATTTATTATACATTTATACATACAGATATATAGTGTATTTACTGAGCATTGTCCCTGTCAAATAAACACACGCACACGCACGCACGCGCGCACACACACACACACACACACACACACACACACACACACACACACACACACACACACACACACATTTGCTTACAGGCAAAAGATCTAGGGAAATCTCTGTGGTTTCTACTAAGGCAGTTCCTTTACTTGTGCCCAGTAATCAATCACATGATATCTGACCAGCCTACCCTCCATCCTACCACCTCTCCCTCCATCCTACCACCTCTCCCTCCATCCTACCACCTCTCCTTCCATCCTACCACCTCTCCTATGTATTTGAAATTTTAAAAGTAATAATTTACAACTATAATCTATTTAAAGACGCTGGTGTCTTATTTCATATTTATTGCACCTTGCTGCGTTTATCTAATGTAATGCAATGTTATCTCTATGTTATCACAAGCGCTCACAAGCGTAGTAGTGTGCGAGGCACACTACTACAAGGGAGGCAACCTAGAAAATAGCGCGCAAAATTTCTAGTTTAAATAAAAGGAGAAAACAAGATACAACAATGAGAAAGACAGACATGCATAGTGAGAGAGACAGAGAGCGAGAGAGACACACAGAGAGAGAGACACACACACACACACACACACACACACACAGAAACAGAGAGAGAGACACACACAGAGAGAGAGAGACACAGTAGTCGGGTTTCCATCCACCTGTTTTTATGCAAAAATTTCGATTTACGCATAAAAAACCCAGAGACAGAGTCAGAGTCAGAGACAGACACAGAGAGAGAGACACAAACAAACAGAGACAGAGACACACACGGAGACAGACACAGAGAGAGAGACACAAACAAACAGACAGAGACACACACGGAGACAGACACAGAGAGAGAGACACAAACAAACAGAGACAGAGACACACACGGAGACAGACACAGAGAGACACAAACAAACAGAGACACACACGGAGACAGACACAGAGAGAGAGACACAAACAAACAGAGACAGAGACACACACGGAGACAGACACAGAGAGAGAGACACAAACAAACAGAGACACACACGGAGACAGACACAGAGAGAGAGACACAAACAAACAGAGACAGAGACACACACGGAGACAGACACAGAGAGAGAGACACAAACAAACAGAGACACACACGGAGACAGACACAGAGAGAGAGACACAAACAAACAGAGACACACACGGAGACAGACACAGAGAGAGAGACACAAACAAACAGAGACAGAGACACACACGGAGACAGACACAGAGAGAGAGACACAAACAAACAGAGACAGAGACACACACGGAGAGACACAGAGAGAGAGACACAAACAAACAGAGACAGAGACACACACGGAGAGACACAGAGAGAGAGACACAAACAAACAGAGACAGAGACAGACACAGAGACAGACACAGAGAGAGAGACACAAACAAACAGAGACAGAGACACACACGGAGAGACACAGAGAGAGAGACACAAACAAACAGAGACAGAGACACACACACACACACACACACACACACACACACACACGGAGAGACACAGAGAGAAATACAGTACAGAAAGTAGGGCTGCACGATATTGGAGGAAACTGCTGACATTGCAATATTTTTTTTCTTCTGTGATATATATTTGCAATATGAAAAAATACAGGAATTGTCACCAAAAGAAACAGGTCTATCAAGCCTTGCCTGTTTAAGAAGGTGGCCTAGTGGGTAACCTGCATGGTTGACGTATTATGAAGTGAGTGCATTTGTCGCTGCAGCCAGGGTGAGTTGAAGGATGCTAACTTAGCATCCTTGCTAAGTGCTTAAAGCTTAGAACGTCACAGAGAGGGCGTGTGTGCATTACTGTAGAGTTACTTTGCCTTATTTGACATGGCACGTTCTGCGATGGAACTGTTGCACATGCGCGCATTGCGATGACGATGCTGAAACCATATATTGTGCAGCCTTAACAGAAAGTGTGGAAAAGAGAGAGAGAGAAAGGTTGCTTCATCATTCGGTATTTTAGACTTCCTCTTTGCACACTCATTTCCTGCCAGGGACAGCAAGACCAACACACACACACACACACACACACACACACACACACACACACACACACACACACACACACACACACACACACACAGGATTATCAGTAGTTGTGAGTGAGGTTGTGTTGTTGATCTCTGCATTAACAGCTTAACCTACAGGGGAAACAATAGTCATATGTGCGAGTGCTCTGTGTGAATTAATCACATGCTAAACAGACAGCGTTTAATCTAAGTGATGACAGGTTCAGGTTCAAGCTCTAGCTGTGGCCTGTTGGCCTGGGTTCTGCTTTTTCCTGTCAAAATCACAACAGGGCTTGTCTGTATGTCTGTACGTCTGTCTGCCCCCTAGGACTGTGCAATATATCGATATATCAATATCGTGACATCGTGGGGTTTACCGTATGTCTGTTTTCTTGGCACATACAAATATATAGAGCCCGACCGATATGGGATTTTTGAAACCGATACCGATACCGATTTTAGGGAATAAAAAAATACCGATACCGATAATATCGGCCGATATTTTTATTTTATTTTATTTTTGTTTTTATCATCAAATGTTTATCCCCCATTAGTGCTAATCCCCCATTAGTGCTAATTTTTTATTTATTTATCCTGGTTGCTGCTCCACCCTCTGCCGATCTGGGGAGAGCCGAAAACTGGCTCTATGCTTCCACATGGGCAGTTAGCCAGCCGCTTCTTTTCACCTGACAGGGGAAGCTTCACCGGTAGGACATAGCACGTGGGAGGATCACGATATTCCAACGAGTTCCCCTCCCTCCGAACAGGCGCCCTTAACGACCAGAGGAGGCACCACATCAGCAACCCTCAAATATCAAACACTTGACAAAGATATGATTGAGTTGACATGAATTGAAATATGTGATGTAGGCAGGATATTTTACAGCTTATTAATAAACTCAATGCAATGAAACAGTAAACTTAACTGGGAATTTAATAATTATAAATAACTAGAAATACAAAAACACAATAGAACAAATAGTTAAGAAAAAATATCAAATATACACAACATGCTGTCCATGCTGTCTATAACTTATATATATATTAAAAAAAAAAAAAAAAATCTGCCGATATATATATACCGGTATTTTTTACCGATACCGATATATCGATAATCGCCAATACCGGCCGATAATATCGGCGGGCCGATAATATCGGTCGGGCCCTACAAATATACATTACAAAGTCCTGACTTTGTCGGTCTCCTCCACATTTTAGACTCGAGTCAAACTAGACCTGGTCTTGGAATTGACCTGGATTGTAATTAGGGGTGTCAAAATGTATCGTATAATCGATGCATCGCGATGCGGACGTGTGAATCGAATCGAATCGTTGACAGATGAATCGTTGAATCGTTTATGTTTACATTTCTATTGACATTCAGATTTTAAAGCACTTCCTAAGTAAAAAAGGGAGTTGATATTTATCTGACTGCTTGTATTAATTGATGAAAAAGTAGCCATGTGCAGTAATAATAGAGAACATTGAGGATGTGATACGTGGAGCTGCAATACTTTGAGCTGTATCGAGATGCATCGTGATGCATCGTGGAATCGAATCGAATCGTTGACAGATGAATCGTAATGGAATCGAATCGTGAGGCCAGTGAAGATTCACAGCCCTAAGTGTAATAAGGTGGTGTGCACAGCAGCCCAGTGATCCACTACTTTCACTGAACAAAACAGACTTCAGCTATAAATGACACATGGAAACACTGCGGTGAAACAGAGTGTCTGATGAGACTGCATCCTTGATGATGCTGCAGGTGTTGATGATCCTGGATCCTTTATGATCCTGGATCATTGATGATACTGCAGGCGTTTGCAAATTGCAGTTTGGTTATTTGGTCCAACGGATTTAGCTACGGTAAATGTGATTGCAGAGGCCCCGGCCTGGCCTGCAGCTTTTGTTCAGCTTCAAGATACGTCACAGTAAAGCACAACCTAAAAATAACCACTTCACTCTTCAATCAATTCCATCAATGCCACTCGCTAATCTAGAGTCGGAGTCGTGTCCGAGGTCATTCTACACAAAAAAGAGTTCAGATGTATTAGAGATGGCATGACCTTGTCATGGCTGACAGCCATCCAAGCCTTTCCAAAGTTAGTTCATAAGACAGAGATAGAGCGATCAATCGGATCGATTAATGGCATTTTGCAGCCATTTTGAGATCATCTGCCTGGCCGATGAACAAAGAATGTCTGCTCATAACTGGCACTGGGACTAAAAACAAAGAGATGCTGCTATGCACTATACTACAAATACATTGTAATGTTTTTTATTTGTGCATATTATATATAGTATATATATATATAGTTAAGTGCACGAAAACCACTTTTATTTTTACAAAATTGTTTGATGCTGTGGACATTTATTTAGTTGATACTTCTTTCTTTTAATAGGTGCACTGCAGACAGAGTGCAGATCTACTTGAGCAAACCAAGACAATGCAGACATAATAACATTAGTGTTAAATAGATGTTAATTTAAGTTTGACAATTTTGTCTCTCATTTGTTATTATTTAATTGTTGTATTTTATTAGATGCAAGAAAAAAAACATGATATATCGGCATCATATATTGGCCTGTTCTCTAGATATCGACATCGGCCATTGAAAAACCCATATCAGTCGACCCCTAAGCTGAACTAACCTTTGTTTCCCAAGCAAATTAGACTAGCATGCTTCTACAAGCACACTGAGTACATAGCCATTAGCATGAGAAAATGTCACCAGTTACTATCAGCTGTGTACACACAAACACACACACACACACACACACACACACACACGCACACGCACACACACACACACACAGGCAGCACACACACAGCGGGTGAGGTGTGAAAAACAGGACGGTGGTATTTTCCAGGAGATATTCCACTGGGCGGGCGAGGCTGGGGGGATGTGGGAGAGGTCAGCCTCACTTCCACCTACACCCCCCACACACACGCGTGCGCGCGCACACAAACACACACACACACACACACACACACACACACACACACACAAACACACGCCTGCAGAGGGGAGATTCTAAACATAATATTAAAGTTAGCACCTAGCACACACATACACAGGCGCGCGCGCACACACACACACACACACACACACACACAGACACACGCACACACACACGCAACTAATGTGAAAACCCTTCATATACACAAAGCTTATCTACACAGGAAATGCACACCGGCAAATGCTAATACGCTAATACACATTCTAAACCAGAGAGAGAGAGAGGAGGAGAGAGAGAGACCATAGAGAATCATGCATGCATAATAAATAGGGGTGGGAATCACCAGATGCCCACGATACGATACTAAAACGATACTTGAGTCACGATACGATAGTATTGCGATATTGCGATATCGCCGATATTGCGATATATTGAATATTGCGATATATTGAATATTGCGATATTTCGATATATTGCGATTTCTTACTTTTTCAACTGCAAATGATGTCCCCAAAGGAAAACTTTGTCAACATCTGGTTTAAGAACAATTTTCCAGTCTGTACATCTGACTTCAACCATTTTATTGCAGCAACATTGTCAAGTAGACAGACCAACAACTTTCATAAAGTCATGTCATAGTTGCATGCACCTGACAAACTGAACTGTTTGTTACAGTCTACTTACAGTCCACCTTAACTGGATGTGTGTGTGGACTACTGTACTTAGGTAGCTTTTGCAACTTCACTTCACTTCACTTGCACAAAACAGTAACTGGGGAATTTGTAAATTACTGTTAAGACAAAACTGTTACTGTTAAAACAAAATGAAAATATGCTACCATTTGTTTACTGCTGGCCTTGGAACTAAAGTTTATACTAGCCCGGTGGCCTGGCATGGCCTGCAAAAACAAAACAAAAGAAATTTGGCAATATCGATACTTGGCGTCCAAATATCGATACAATATCGTCAGGCAAAATATTGCGATACTATGGTGTATCGATTTCCCCCCCCACCCCTAATAATAAAGCAGTGTGGAAGCTAAACTCATCATCTCCTATATGTGCAGTATGAGGACTAGATCCCTACAGCCACAATGCAGTTCAGTTCAATACAGTTTATACTTCAACAGCTCATTGGAGGAGACATGCCACGTTCCAGCCTGCTTCAATTGCTCAACTATTATCCCTGTGCCCAAAAAGACATGGCCCGTGGCACTAAAACACTCCAGACCCATCACCTTGACCTCTGTGGTCAGTCATGAAGTCCTTCGAGCACCTTGTTCTGTCCAACCTCAAATCCATCTTGGACCCACTCCCTAGTGGACCCCTTGCAGTTCGCATAGAGAGCCAACAGGTCTGTAGATGATGCCATAAACATCCTCGTGCACCTGGGCACCACAGGGACCTATGCCAGGATCCTGTTTGTGGACTTTAGCTCATCCCGGCCCTGCTGCAGGAGAACTCTCTCCCAGCTGGGCGTGCCCGACTCCCTCTGCAGATGGTCCACAGACTTCCTGACTGACAGGAAGCAGGCAGCACGTAAGGCCGGGGGAAGCAATGTCACCGACTCCCGGACCATCAGCACCGGAGCTGCCCAGGGCGGTGTCCTCTCTCCATAAACAGCTGCACCTCCAGCCAACAGTCTTGTCGTCAAGCTCCTGAAAATCTCCAATGACACCACGACCACGCTCATAGGGCTCATCTCGAATGGAGATGAGTCTGCGACTCTGCGTACAGGCAAGAAGAATCGACCGCCTGACGACCTTGCGCAGTCAGAACGACCTGGAGTTCAATGCCCAAAAGACAGTGGAGATGGTTGTGGACTACAGGAAGAACGCAGCCCCACCTTCCCCCATCACCCTGGGGGACTACCCAGTCAACACTAGCCCCTTTTATACAGCGAAAGCCGCAAAATAGTATAGTATGAGATACGACATAGTATTTCTGTGGATTTATAACCTACTAAATAGCCTACAGTATATCCCAACAAATCCATAATTGCATATAGGAATATTATAACCTGTGATAAGCTACTACTAGCCTACAGAAGATGGAAATAGTAAAATACCAAATAAAAGCAAAAAGCGATGCGATGCGATCCATTCCATGACTGCATAAGAAGGCCAGGAGGAATTCTCCGTGCCTCCAGTTTATGAGTACCGTAGTAGGTTTATATATAGTGGGCTATTTATGCTCAAACGACATTGACATTTACTAGGCTAAATTAACGGACATAATAAGCCTAACAACCTGTCAGATGACCTCTCTATCGCACTTTTTCTCCCAATACGCCTGCAGCAGCCTCTCCAACTTTTTCTTTTTGTTCTTTCTTTTCTTTGCCCGTCCGATAAATCCTCTGTGGCGTGTCGTGGTCTACAGGTGAGGATATTCCCTCTCTTCTCAGTTTCTCCTCAAAACTACCCGCAACATGGGGCTCGTGTGGTAGAGCGCCTACTAGGGGTGGGAATCACCAGATGTCCCACGATATGATATTATCACGATACTTAAGTCACAATACAATAGTATTGTGATATTGTAATATGCTAGTATTGCGATATATTGAGTATTACGATATTGCCTCAATATATTGTGATTTATTACCTTTTTTCAACTGCAAATGATGTCCCCAAAGGAAAAAACTTTGTCAACATCTGTTTCATCTAAGTTTCCAGTCTGTTCATCTCACTTCAATCATTTTTATTGCAGTAAAATGGGATTGTCAAGAGTCAAGCAGACAGACACTGTCATAAAAAGCTGTCATAAATGTTGCATGCACTTGACATTTTGTATAATAAAATATCACGATACTTTGCATTCGATACGATACGATATATTGCCCACAAAATATCGCAATACTATGCTGTATTGATCCCCCCCACCCCCCCACCCCTAGCGCCTACCACAAAGGCTTAGTCCTTCACACGGCCGACCCAGGTTCGAATCCGACCCGTGGTCCTTCGCCGCATGTCATCCCCTCTCTCTCTCCGCACGTTTCCTGTCTGCCTACTGTCCTGTCGAATAAAGGCAAAAATGCCCCCCAAAAAACTTGTGCTCACTACCCAGTTTTCTGTTTGTCTGGGTCGAACAGACAAACAGAAGCATGCAGATTACACTACAGGATTACCACTTCAACTACAACTAACAACTCTGGCCTGATGTAACTGCTTTTTGAACAAACAACATATACCATGGGCAGGCTACTATTGTCTGCTCAAATAAGTAGTGACATGAAGTGATGGCTCAAAACATTTCCATACATTGTATTGATTTTCGTATTGAATTGCAGAACTGTAGCCTATGTGGAGAGAGAATAGTGGTGAGAGTGAAACCTAGGATTACAACAGGTATACATTCTCAAATAATCTGCCCGTGATCAAATCAGTGAAATGAAACTATTTCTCATTTTGATATTTCAGGGTCCAAATCAAAGGGGCTGCAAAAATCATTCATCAATCTACTGTGGATCATAGATTCCATTTACACCCGGCGTTAACATGCGTTTTCTGCCATCAGATTGCAATCAGATTGTACTTGACCACATTAACCTGATTCCATTTACACTTGGCGTTAACATGCATTTTCTGCCATCAAATTGCAATCTGATGGCAGAAATGGGTGTCCTCTCAGTCCGCATACAGTTGCTGTATCCAGATTGAGAGGACACATTGCATTTACACTTGTGTTCAATGTGCATCCCTGACCACCTCCGGAGGTGGTTTGGCCGATCAGATTGCAATCCTTCTTCAATGCATTTTGGGGGTGTTTACACCTGGCATTTCAAGTGATAAAACACAATCTGATTGCAATCTGATCACAGAAAACACATGTTAATGCCAGGTGTAAATGGCCTCATAAGGAGCTTTTCTTATTAGCTATATGCCTACTACTACAATATGCCTACTACTACAATATGCCTACTACTACAATATGCCTATGCCTACTACTACACTATGCCTACTACTACAATATGCCTACTACTACACTCACCAACAGGAACTTCAATACAAAAGTAACTTTGGTTCTATTAGTTCTAGAGGTCTTCGGTTATGCCCGAACCCCAAAATATCCAAGGGCCCGACCCAGATCCGGCCGGGGGTCTCTGGTCCATTCAAAAGAAGCAACTGTGGGTCCGCGTCTGACATTTATCGGTTCTGTACGGGTACGGATCTCAGCTTTACGTAGTCTGTAGGTCAGCAGTCTGCAGGTCTCACAGCAGTCTGTAGGTCTCACAAGTCTGTAGGTCTCACAACAGTCTGTAGGTCTCACAAGTCTGTAGGTCTCACAAGTCTGTAGGTCTCACAGCAGTCTGCAGGTCTCACATCAGTCTCTAGGTCTCATAGCAGTCTGCAGGTCAGCAGTCTGCAGGTCTCACAGCAGTCTGTAGGTCAGCAGTCTGTAGGTCCTACAGCAGTCTGTAGGTCAGCAGTCTGTAGGTCTCACAGCAGTCTGCAGGTCTCACAGCAGTCTGTAGGTCTCACATCAGTCTGTAGGTCTCACATCAGTCTGTAGGTCAGCAGTCTGCAGGTCTCACAACAGTCTGTAGGTCTCACAGCTGTCTGTAGGTCAGCAGTCTGTAGGTCTCACAACAGTCTGTAGGTCAGCAGTCTGCAGGTCTCACAGCAGTCTGTAGGTCAGCAGTCTGTAGGTCTCACATCAGTCTGTACTAGGTCTCACAGCAGTCTGTAGGTCAGCAGTCTGTAGGTCTCACAGCAGTCTGTAGGTCTCACAGCAGTCTGTAGGTCAGCAGTCTGTAGGTCTCACAGCAGTCTGTAGGTCAGCAGTCTGTAGGTCTCACAGCAGTCTGTAGCTCAGCAGTCTGCAGGTCCTACAGCAGTATGTAGGTCTCACAGCAGTCTGTAGGTCAGCAGTCTGTAGGTCTCACAGCAGTCTGTAGGTCTCACACAGAAGTCTGTAGGTCAGCAGTCTGTAGGTCTCACAGCAGTCTGTAGGTCAGCAGTCTGTAGGTCTCACAGCAGTCTGTAGGTCAGCAGTCTGTAGGTCTCACAGCAGTCTGTAGGTCTCGCAGCAGTCTGTAGGTCTCGCAGCAGTCTGTAGGTCTCGCAGCAGTCTGTCATCATCAGATTTAAAAACCCTGTTTGGAGTTTTCAGGAGTGACATGTTTGATACAGCCTCTGGATAGTCGTGAGAGGAAGTGGCTCCTCGACGCAGCCAGCTCACTCTTCTGTTTACTGAGCGACTCCTCTGGGCCTCGGCTGGTTTACAGAACAAGCCGGATCAATTCTCTGCCAACAACTTCGGCGATTTTCCAAAACAGAGCTCATATTGATGTCAGTACGCGTGTTTATACAGCAGGCTGTGGAGCGAGGAATGTGTACAGAGGTTCGCTCGATTTGCTAACCCCGCCCTGCCTCTGGCGAGCCTGACAGCTCGCACAAACTGTCACCACCGCTGCTATGCGAACAACATGCCAGCCAGGCCAGCACCAAGCGAACTATACCGTCATCTGAATGTGTTTTCCTTTCCTCTCCACCAAGCGCCAAACTAGCTTCCCATCTTCTTGTCTCTCTCAACTCCACTCACTCCTCCTCCATCTAGCCCACTGCCTGCTACCAGCCCCGAGTTCAGCTCTCTACTGTCCTCTATGTGGCGTATCAGGAAGAAACACCAGACTCCGAAGGATGTCATGTAGAAAATGAACATAACGTTTATGAATCCGTAATGATCCACTCTTTAATTCGGCATATATCCAATACACAAAAACAGCGCTTATTTCAACACAATTTCAACTTTTGGTTCGCTCGTCGTCACTCCCGCAATCTTCTTCCACCAAAACACATCGCAGAGCGCGGCAGCGACTCTATTCGAATAAAGTGCAGATCGCGTTTACTAAATCAGTATTTATGCCGATGTCACAGTGCCACTTCTGAGACCATTTAGATTTGTGAATGTACGTTAGGGTACGTTTGGCGATATTGCAAGAGAGCATTTTAAACGCTCTGATTTTGTAATGGAGTGTGGCGTAGCATCGTCCCCAAACGAGAGAGGGGGGCGTATTGTTGTTAGGCTACTAACGTTATCTTGCTACGATAGTGGAGAACCAACAAATGAAGCAAACGCGATTGTGATCTTACCTTGTCCCCGCCTTATCCCCCATCTCCTCGGGCCTGCTGTGGTTCCAGTCAGCGCTGGGTGCTGGTGTCTCTGGTCCTGGTTCCTCTGGCTCTGGGGCGTCTTCTGCTTCTGGATCACTCGCTCGGTTTCCGCTGCAGCGTGAGGAGGACACTAGCCACGCCCACCCGATATGACGCCCACCCCGTGCAGAATGACGTACATGGCATAAAAAAATGCTTCACAGCATGGGGGACCCGCCCTACCCTTGGGAAGACCAATTAAAAATAATTTCAGGGAAGAGGGCGTGGCCCCATCGCTACAGAAGCAGAGGGCAAGTCTCAACCAATCACCTGAAAGCCCTCCCCTAATTTCTTAATTTCTTATGACGTAAAAATTGTCCATTAAGAATAAAAATAAGTCCCTGGAAACCAAAAATAAATGTTTTGAGTTTGTCACACCACAGAAAGATGTGTTATTAACCACCCAGCCAAATTTGAACAATTACAAATGTCACCAAGTTTATAAAGTTAGGTTTCAAAATCATGAAAAAGTATTATCTGCTCTGAAACTGTGGGCATGTCTGCTGAAGTGCTCCCAGTGCGCTTCCCTCTTCCCCTCCCCCTCAGTGCTGCGCATCTTGATATAATTTTGTTGCATTTTTATTCAGCGGTGCAGCCGTGGCATGTGTGGCCTTCCTTCCGAGATGTGCGCACGGGATTTGAGCAGTGCCCTGAGATGTGGTAGCAGCACGGTCGCTTCACAGCAAGAAGGTCCTGGGTTCGATTCCCGCATGGGACTCTGTTGGCACTGGGGGGTATGTCTCCCCATGCCATCGGTCCCTGGTGCCCAGGTGAAAGGGGCCTTTCTGTGTGGAATTTGCATGTTCTCCCCGTCCTCCCCTGGGGTTTCCTCCATAACATATGAACGCAGACACTAAATGATATGATCTGATATGCTCTGAACTATCCACACCAAGCGTACATCAGTTACCTTATCGTACAGCTGTTATTACAGCTCTTAAAGTCACTTATGGTGTCTAATCCTAAGTGCCTTGGGCTGCTCTGAGTATGTGAAATGCAAAAGGGCCAATGTTTTGTCTGCTTAAAGGATCAATGTGTAAATATGTCTGCTTTCCTGAAGTATAATAACATGACATATGAGGAGAGGGTGCTGAATGCTATGAGTGAAACAAAGTTAACGGCTCATGGTGGTGCAGTGGGTGCACAGATTCATTGTGTACATTTCTGCATTCAATAACACAGGAAAGGGCTGAGGCTGTGTTTTGTTGAAGGCCTTCGACCACATAGGCTATCCTCCCACGCCCAAGACACCACCACCCACCCCCTCAACCAACACACTCACTCCAAACTTGTCAAAAACGTTCCGTCAGGAATCCTTTCCTTCACTTTATAACGGAGGGGGTTCTTCTGCCTTCTCTGGTGCGGAGCCCCAGACCAGCGTGACCACAAACTGGGAGGGGGTTCCCCACTCGTAATTTGTTGACCTGGCCTGGTAGTGGTGACCTGGCCACCAGGCCGAGCCATCTAGAACTGTATAACATCATCAAGCGATTCATCACTGTCTGTGATATCATCAGTGATTTATGACATCATCAGTGACATTTGACATGACTATAGTCGTGACCTGGCCACCAGGGCGAGCTGTCTAGAACTGTATTATCAGCAACCTGGCCACATATGACAGCATCGGCAACCTGGCCACTCGGCCCCTAGTGGCCATGTAAGACATCACTGGCGATTAATCACCTCATTATCTGTGACATCAGTGATTTACGACATCATCGGTGATATACGACATCACTATAGTCATGACATGGCCCCAAGGCTGAGCCCTCTAGAACTGTATGACATCATCAGTGACCTGGCCACTCAGCCCATAGTGGCCACATAATGACATCAGCGACCTGGCCACTTTCTCTCGGCGACCTGGCCAATTTCCTTCACCGACCTGGTCACTTTCTTTCTTTCTTGGGGACATACAGAAAGACAGACAGTCAGACAGACAGGTGATGACATCACTATAGTCATGACATGGCCCCGAGGCTGAGCCCTCTAGAACTGTATGACATCATCAGTGACCTGGCCACTCGGCCCATAGTGGCCACATAATGACATGGCCACTTTCTCTTGGCGACCTGGCCACTTTCTTTCTTTCTTGGGGACATACAGACAAACACTCTGCCCCCTAGTGGCCATGCCAAGAAAAACAGTCTGACAAACAGCATAGCGATGAGAGCTCTCAAAAGGGGGCTAAAGATAGAAGCTGCAAACTTAAGAGAAATGGGAATGGGAGAAATGCATCTAAATAGCTAATGCAAAATAGAAAGCACACAACAACCTTTCAAGTTTGGAGGATGAATGGTCGATGTAGAGGTGGCACTACAGCTCAACTGACAAAAAGATGTCAACTTATAGTTAGTAGGGTCGGGTCGGGGAGTATGGCACTGGGAAGAGTGCGAGGCTTTGTAGATCGGGTTTGACAGAGCGACAGGGTTTCTGATGTCAAGGGTAGTGTGTCCGCTGAGGCCTTTGGGGCAGCCCGTTGTGGTCGCCCATCTCGGGGCGGTCTGGGCGGTTGTAGGAGGATGTAGAGGGATGGGTGGGACGTCTGGAGCAGGAGTACTGTAAAGTGGGACCGTCTCCCTGGTAATTCTGGTTCCGGTAGTTGCCGCGGTACGGGTTCCTGCGGCGAGCGGCATGGTTGGGGTCAGGGGTCATTTCCTCCGCTTTCACGTTTCTCTTCCTTGTAGGACTTTGCGTGGTGAATAGAGCAGCATGGTCTACGTGAGCCCTCAGGATCTCCTGGTTCAGGTTGGAGGGAGATCTAGTCTGTTCGGACTTTCTGGAAAGGCCAGCGTGAAACTGTGACAGGAGGGTCATCCTCTTGTCTGTCTTCTCTGTAAGTGCATTCTCTGTCTGCCGGTCCTATTTATAGCTTCAGCGGAAAGGATCTATGACATCACAATTGCTCGAGTGACATCACTGACATAATGGTATGATATGATGTTATGATCTCACACCAAATGTCTATGCATCAGTGACTAAAAAGTGACATCATCACCGATGTCACGTGAACACACACAGCGAATATTAAAAACAAATCATCTAAGATCATTGGCACCCCCCTCCCATCAGATGAATCACTAGGCTATCTCAAACGCACTAACAAAAGGGCAAATAAAATGATCTCTGACCCCTCTCACCACCTGTTTCAACTTTTGCCCTCTGGGCGGCGCTATCGATCCATGTCCACCAAATCAATCCGTTTCAAAAACAGTTTTTCCCCGACTCCCCTAAATAAAGGTAAAAAAATAGGCTAGTGAAAATAATGATATTCACCTTTTTGCTGGGGAGCCCCTGGAACCCCTCGTAAACCCCACGTAAACACCTCATTCGGGATATTATCTTATTTAGAATAAAGCCAATAACCGGATTATTGCTGCCTGTGTTGCCTAAAGGCACTAAGGCAGAAATCACACTGACTGAACTACACTGATTCTGTGACGTCACGTGGCTCAGCCCACGGCTCCACCGATAGCAGGAAAGGGACTGAGAGCGTGCAGCGAAACCCCGTCCAATCAGCTGCAGCGGAGGTTGTTTTGAACCGCTGAGACTCTCGACCAATCAGGCTCCTCT
Organism: Poromitra crassiceps; assembly: GCF_964638095.1. Lineage (NCBI taxonomy): Eukaryota > Metazoa > Chordata > Actinopteri > Beryciformes > Melamphaidae > Poromitra > Poromitra crassiceps. The sequence goes on along the minus strand of NC_139628.1, from coordinate 47,422,279 downwards.
CGTATCCAGCTAGCGCGATGGCTGAGGCGTGTGCGTGTGTGTGTGTGTGTGTGTGTGTGTGTGTGTGTGTGTGTGTGTGTGTGTGTGTGTGTGTGTGTGTGTGTGTGTGTGTGTGTGTGTGTGTGTGTGTGTGTGTGTGTGTGTGTGTGTGTGTGTGTGTTTCAGATGGTAGGCTAGACTGTGTGGTTTCAGAGAGCAGGGAAGACGGACAGAGAGCTGATCAACACAACACAGGTATGTCCATGGTCCCAGGATGCTCATAATATAATATAATATTATAATATATTAGTTAGTTAGTAGTTATTTGATATTATCAGTTAGTTAGTTATTAGCTTAGTTAATTCGTTATTTTCTACATTTCCAGGCTATACACGCATTTTACTCAATTTTGGGACATTTATTTGCAGATGTGTGTGATTCAAAATTTGAGATTGTAAAATGATGTCTGTTAATTAATTCTAGTGTGGTGGAATTGGTTGTTCTCGTGTTTTTATAGTCAAAATATTGCAATGTCTCGAGTATTTCTAATAAATCCATAGAAAACTACTTCATGTGCTTAAATTACCTCCTGCGTTCGTTTTTTCACGAGGGAAACGTGTATTAGAATGTTATGCTCGACTCGGTGCTGTTTTTCCTCGAGTTTGAACTATCAAAAAGTTATCAAAGTGTCTTTTCCATCCGTGTGCCGTATGTGTAACACTATGGCTGGCTGTCCCCTGTCTGAGCCCAACGCTCTCCTTCCTATGGAGCACGATTTCGATGACAAATCTGAAATGATCCATGCACCAACCCATGCAATGTTCGGTTTCCACCCGGGGCGATTATCTTTATTCGACCATATTAAAATATTGTCAGATTCATGTTAGGAAAGCAGTTTTTGACACTTTGCTGCTCGCCAGTCAGATGGACGCTCAGCCTGTGTGCGTTAAAATGGCTGGCTATGTAGACCATTGACAAGAAGCTGCTCCTACATAGAGAAGCGACGGGGATTTTCTTGGAGAAAAAACAATTTCTGGAACAGCCAAAAATGCCGCTCCTTTTCGTTTCTGCTCGCATTCTTCTATCTCTATTTCCCTGTATTAAAGAAATGCCATTTTTGTCCTCTTTTCTATCTTTTGCAACTTGCACGCGCCAGTGAAACGCTGCCATTGGAAATGGCTGGCGCACTGTCTTTGTTAGAGGCAGCACTGCACCAATTGCCTCAGTCGGAGATGCAACTTCAGAAAACTGTCTAACGACGCCCAAGTCGTGGTGACAGCCGTGCAAATGATGCCAGATTACAACACGTTATTTTATCTGAGTATATTATGTTGTTGTTTTTAATATACAGTCGCATTTGCTCATAACAGCCTGCAGAGCAGAGGGGGTGTGCGCTGCTTTGTTACTCAGCCTTCCCTTCATACAGGCACGGCGTCTGCGTCAAGCTTCCACAGTTACACACGACATTACCGGAAATAGAACGAGTCTGCCTTCAGAATAAGAGGGTACACTCGCGAATGAGTGAGTTTTGTGTATATAGCTTATATATAAGAAGCACCCCCAGTATCCTAGTTAATAAATAGTAGTAGATATAGCATAGAGTACAAATAAGATATATGCAAAATATAATTAGCCACAAAACGGCTCATATAATCACACAATACTGTATTATGTGTTACTGTATGTGTTATAAATGTGTTGTATGAAGAGTTCTGTCTTTAGTATTGAGGGTATGCAAAATAGTAGTAGTGTTAGTAAGTTAGTAAGTCTGCTGTTACTGAGACAAAAAAGAATGAAAATATGTATGCGAATACATGGGGGATGAAGCATTATGCACAGTGAAATAAAATACCAATATAAGTATATAATATGGAGTGTATAATGATGAAAATGGAGATTATGAAGAAAAATAAAATTTACATAATAAGCTATATGGCTATGAATATATGCCTTGAATAGGATATTTTGGGACAACAGTATATATTTTCACTACTACAACAGATTATTCCCGAAACATTTTAGCGGTTTATTGTGAAGAAAAGCAATAAAATTAATGCTGCTGAGATTCGGACATTTCATCTTGCTTGTTTATTTTCACCCAACATTGTGATGATTACTTTGCTGGATTCAAACAAAACCTGTGAAATTGACCGATTGAGTTTGAGTTTTATTTTGAAAGCTGTAAGCGGAAGTCTTCTTGTTAATTCTGGGTACCTTCACAGTAGTCTTTCTCCGTCCGTTTGTACAGAAGCCATTTTAGTCAATGGGAGGCTGTTGAGAGCTGTATAGACCAGTACTACTAGTACTATGACTATGTTACTGGCTCCCTAACACTATAGTGCGCGGCACAGTGATTAAAAAACACACACTAATAATACTATTTTTGAAGAAATAAGGTCGAAGAAGGCAAGATGGAGGAAAATAAACAGCTGTTTCTCTGACGAGGACGCGTTTCTCAAAATGGAAGATGAATAATTGTGGTGGTGAGAGAGGCTTCATGCAGATTGGGCAGACAGAAGTTTGTAACAGGGTAATGACATGATGTAGGCGGTGGCACCATGATGGCGAGGGTCCTTTATTAGCAGGGACATTTTGATAAGGTTGGAGGCAATCTGCCCAAATATTTCAACATTTGATTAACATTTTTCACAACTATGACCGTGCATTTGGGGTTTATTTAGCTAATGTTTTAAATAATTTATCACAAAATTTTAATAATAATAATATCAACAACAACAATAATAATGACAATAGCAATAATAAAAAGCTTATCAGAAAAGCTATGTCAAGGAATAGTTTGCACATTACAGGCATTTTTGGGGGGTCTGTTAATTTAGTTATTTTGTTCAATGAATGCAGGGAACAGAACAAACATTATTTTTGTTTGATTATTCCCAAATTGGGAGTCCCTGGTCTAATTTGTGTCAGTTTAGTAGTTAATGACATGAAACGGTTTAAGAACCACTGGATTAGGCTACATATTTATTGGTTGATCAAATTAAGATTTAATTTCTATATATAACTATAGGCCCTACCTAGTGTAGTATGAACTTGAAAGGTCAGCCAGGCTAACTAAGCTAGATAATTTTCACTTAGCTGTGTGTTGTGCTTCATCATATCAACGACCCCCTCTTGCCTTTTCCACGGGGCTTCAGTATAGCATTACATGGCCAGAGAAGACTGTTCTTTGGCTGTCTAGATTATTTTTGCCTCACATAAATAACTTGTGTCTGCCTGACAACATCTCGCCACCATACCCCCCCCCCCCCCCACACACACACACACACACAAACCAGCAGAGCAATTAAGTCTAATAAGGCCTTTATGTGGTTTTCTCTCTTCTCTCTAGGTTTAATCCAGTCACTCCTAACTCCTGACCAACCGACACGATGGCCAAGGTCAAGGTTGGTAATCTCTGCTACTCTTCTGCCTCTTTCAGACAGGACATTTTGAACACATCACTCATTCATTTCCAATGAAGATTCTTTTTTTGCTAATAAAGAATGATGTGACACTTCAAACGAGCCACACCCACAAGTGCGGTACAAGTGATATGACTATGAGGCAAAAAATTGGTTTTGTGTTCTCATCATTTATGTGTGAAATCTTATGCATCATTTTCCATTAAAAAAATTCTGGAAAAATGCCAACAAGCTAGCAAACTCTCCAACTTCCACGTACAGAAGAGGAGTCATGTTTGTCTTTTGAGACTTCAAGGAAAAACATTTTAATCATACTGTTGTTTGACAGCCGTGAAACATTGAATTACACCTCATACTTTCACATCAATTATTAGAACAGAAAAAAATGCAATCCACTCTTTTGCTCATAGAAATTGAATTGGGTTCTGCACTTTGCAGGCGTGGCCTTTTTGCCGCGTCGTCGCCGTTGTTATTTATATGCTCATCACAGGGGAGTTGTTCACAAGGGATGGAATGGGGATGGCACCCCCGAGTCACCATTACAAGTCTAGTGAGTAGAATTCCGAGGCATCTATAGGGGAACAGACTAGGCAGAAACGGATATAATATTCATAAGCATTTTTTAATTAGTGTGTATAATCATCTGAAAATAAAATCGTTGTGTTTATGTTCAGGGATGCAAACTAGTCAACTTTAGGTGCGACAGTCACCTTTTTGATCCCAAAATAATGATTATGGAGGGGTATACAGTTGGTTGCAATCTGCAACCTCCCCACTAGATGCCACTAAATCCTACACACTGGTCCTTTTACAATCACCATTCCTAAACCTCCTCCCCCCTGCACCTACTCCCCCAGTCTGTTGCTCTCAATAATGATGTGTTCTTAGTCATTTTGGATGGTTGAATAATTTAAAAAGTAATAATTTGTTGATCCATATGTAGGGCGACCCCAGGAAGCCCAAGGGCAGGATGTCGGCCTATGCCTACTTCATCCAGACGTGCCGTGAGGAGCACAACAAGAAGACTCCCGAGATTCCTGTCAACTTTGCCGATTTCTCCAGGAAGTGCTCTGGGAGGTGGAAGGTGAGATTATTATTATTACTATTGTTGTTGTTGTTGTTGTTGTTGTTGTTGTTGTTATTATTATTATTATTGGTTTTCTTGCTTTCTCAATATAATGTATAACACAATACAGGTGTTATCATTGACATACCTTCCTGTTTCTGCATCACTATAGAGATGTTTAGATCGAAGGTCACAAACAGTACAGAACCAGGGTTCCCATGGTCATGGAAAACCTGGGAAAGTAATGGAATGACTCTAAAGCACTAAAATAAAATTGTAGTAATCATTTCTGGTATTGACTCTGAGTCACCGCCTCACATTACATGGAAATTCTATTATGGATCCTTGAAAAATTATGGAAAAGTTTTGAAATTGTGTATCCATGGAAATATGTGGGAACCCTGCCGAAATTTGCACCATACTATCATCGGTTTACTATCATTTGTTTTTCACTTCCCAGACGATGTGTAGTAAGAGTTTAACTAAATTCCAAATTTTTCCACATCTCAGACAGTGTGAATGAAGTAAGGGTGGATGTGAGTTTGTGATGGGGTACATTGGTTTTTCACTCCCCAGACAATGACCAGTAAGGAGAAGGGCAAATTTGAGGACCTGGCTCGGCAGGACAAGGTCCGCTTTGACCAGGAGATGCAGACCTACGCGCCTGGCAGGAAGAAGGGGAGGAAGAAGGATCCCAACGCACCCAAGAGACCACCGTAAGTGACCAGATATGCAAATGTGTGTGACATCATCCACCCCACTGTGATGTCATCCACTCATCCACCCCCCCCTCCCCCACCCCACCCCCAGTATTTTACAGTGGCCTCGAACGCATCTCAGCCAATCGTAATCAAGGACTGGAACTATCCGTTTTACTTTTTACACCCAGTCCAGATAGACTTAAGATGTGCTTTAATATATTTTGGCAATCAAGTCTATTTCTAGTGGACTCATAGAATTGTTTGGCATCTTAATCAAACTGTATTCCCCCCCCTCTTTTCCTGCACTTTTAGCTCTGGCTTCTTTATCTTCTGCTCGGAGCACCGGCCAAAGGTCAAGGCCGTGGATCCCAGTCTGGGTATCGGGGATGTGGCCAAAAAACTGGGAGAGTCGTGGAACAACCTGACGGATGCCACCAAGCAGCCCTACCTGCAGAAGGCCAACAAGCTCAAGGAAAAGTACCAGAAGGTAAAGTAGCCGAAGCATTCATATACGAGTCAGTTAGGTGGTGATGATGCCCAGGGGCGTAGTGGAGGGTAAACGCAAGTAAGCGCAGTTTAGCCACCTCTTTGAAATTAGGCAGATAGTTTACTCATCTATATGTTCACAACACCTATCAGTCAATGAGGGGAAACAAGGTGGGTGTGTTGCCTAGGTCTTTAGTATCACTCTCCACACTGTGCAGTGTCGCCTAGGTCTTTAGTATCACTCTCCACACTGTGCTGTGTCACCTAGGTCTTTAGTCACTCTCCACACTGTGCCATGTCACCTAGGTCTTTAGTCACTATCCACACTGTGCTGTGTCGCCTAGGTCTTTAGTATCACTCTCCACACTGTGCTGTGTCACCTAGGTCTTTAGTATCACTCTCCACACTGTGCTGTGTCGCCTAGGTCTTTAGTATCACTCTCCACACTGTGCTGTGTCACCTAGGTCTTTAGTATCACTCTCCACACTGTGCTGTGTCACCTAGGTCTTTAGTATCACTCTCCACACTGTGCTGTGTCGCCTAGGTCTTTAGTATCACTCTCCACACTGTGCTGTGTCGCCTAGGTCTTTAGTATCACTCTCCACACTGTGCTGTGTCACCTAGGTCTTTAGTATCACTCTCCACACTGTGCTGTGTCGCCTAGGTCTTTAGTATCACTCTCCACACTGTGCTGTGTCACCTAGGTCTTTAGTATCACTCTCCACACTGTGCTGTGTCACCTAGGTCTTTAGTATCACTCTCCACACTGTGCTGTGTCGCCTAGGTCTTTAGTCACTCTCCACACTGTGCTGTGTCGCCTAGGTCTTTAGTATCACTCTCCACACTGTGCTGTGTCACCTAGGTCTTTAGTCACTCTCCACACTGTGCTGTGTCACCTAGGTCTTTAGTATCACTCTCCACACTGTGCTGTGTCACCTAGGTCTTTAGTCACTCTCCACACTGTGCTGTGTCGCCTAGGTCTTTAGTCACTCTCCACACTGTGCTGTGTCACCTAGGTCTTTAGTACCACTCTCCACACTGTGCTGTGTCGCCTAGGTCTTTAGTATCACTCTCCACACTGTGCTGTGTCACCTAGGTCTTTAGTATCACTCTCCACACTGTGCTGTGTCACCTAGGTCTTTAGTACCACTCTCCACACTGTGCTGTGTCGCCTAGGTCTTTAGTCACTCTCCACACTGTGCTGTGTCACCTAGGTCTTTAGTATCACTCTCCACACTGTGCTGTGTCGCCTAGGTCTTTAGTATCACTCTCCACACTGTGCTGTGTCGCCTAGGTCTTTAGTATCACTCTCCACACTGTGCTGTGTCGCCTAGGTCTTTAGTATCACTCTCCACACTGTGCTGTGTCACCTAGGTCTTTAGTATCACTCTCCACACTGTGCTGTGTCACCTAGGTCTTTAGTATCACTCTCCACACTGTGCTGTGTCGCCTAGGTCTTTAGTCACTCTCCACACTGTGCTGTGTCGCCTAGGTCTTTAGTACCACTCTCCACACTGTGCTGTGTCACCTAGGTCTTTAGTACCACTCTCCACACTGTGCTGTGTCGCCTAGGTCTTTAGTATCACTCTCCACACTGTGCTGTGTCACCTAGGTCTTTAGTCACTCTCCACACTGTGCTGTGTCGCCTAGGTCTTTAGTACCACTCTCCACACTGTGCTGTGTCGCCTAGGTCTTTAGTATCACTCTCCACACTGTGCTGTGTCACCTAGGTCTTTAGTATCACTCTCCACACTGTGCTGTGTCACCTAGGTCTTTAGTACCACTCTCCACACTGTGCTGTGTCGCCTAGGTCTTTAGTATCACTCTCCACACTGTGCTGTGTCACCTAGGTCTTTAGTACCACTCTCCACACTGTGCTGTGTCACCTAGGTCTTTAGTAGGGCTGTGGCGATTCACTTATCTCCCGATTCGATACTATCACGATTCTTGGGTGCCGATTCGATTTATATTGCGATTCTTAAGTATTGCGATTCTATGATTATTGCGATTCGATATTACGATTTATTGCGATTTTTGTTTATTTTTTTCTTTTCTTTTTTCAGTTTGTTTGCTTTTTTACACTAGATTAGAACATGGGAAAAGTTGAATCATACACTAGAGACTGTATATTATATATCATGAGTAGGGCTGGGCGATAAAGTTAAAAACAGGGGCGGACTGGGATCATAATTCAGGCCGGGCATTAGATACCAAGCAGGCCAGGCCGATATGGGCCAACGCGCGTGAAATTTGGGCCGTTTGAAGCCAGATTTGGGCCGTTTGAAGTCCAATTTTACAATGAGATGCACCCACTTTAACCCTGAAGTGTAATTATTACTTCAGACTAACTAATAAAGTAATAAAACCACTAGTAAACCAGTAGGCGGCGCCTGGCCTGCTGTTCAGTGAGTGGCCTGACTGCAAGCACCCAAAAAAAAAATAATAATAAAAAAAAAAAAAAATTTGCGATTATCGATTCTGGAATAAAAGATCGATCCAAAAAATCGTGACATTAAAAATCGCGATACTTAGGTGAATCGATTTTTTCCCCCACCCCTAGTCTTTAGTATCACTCTCCACACTGTGCTGTGTCGCCTAGGACTTTAGAGCACTGAAGAAATGCTGAGGATTGCGTGTTAATGATTTATTCTGATGTGTAAGCATGACAGGAAACACATTTGCAATATAAGACTAATGAGACTTGTATATGTGAACATCTCTGTGAATTATTGGCCCGAAATTTTGAAATAATTTGTCCTTGAAAAGTGCTTGAAATCAAGGTATTTCAGCCGCCATTCTTTTTTCCATAGACACTTCGTAAAATGCTTATAAAAATAGTTTTACTTGGTCAAACCAAGCGATTCAGCTATATTTAGAATCACGAGGGAACATAGAACATTTCATTTGGACCAAAACTTAAAGACAATAAAATTATCTGTATTTTGTTGTTGTTGTTGAGGGCGGAGTGAAATGTTACATGGTCTCTCCTGATTCTAAATATAGCTGAGTTTGACCAAGTAAAACTTTTTTATAAGCATTTTAAGAAATGTCTGTGGAAAAAAGAATGGCGGATGAGATCCCTTGGTTGGTATGGCTAACGTGGAAGAGGGCGTGACTTTGGCTGTCTAATTGTGCTGAATATAATAAGCTGTGTTTGTCCTGTGCTGCAGGATGTGGCAGAATACAAGTCAAAGGGCAAGCTGCCCCCCAAACCCCCCGTGAAGCCTACCCATGACGACGACGACGATGACGACGAGGAAGAGGACGACGAAGAGGAGGAAGAGGAGGAAGACGATGAATAGTTGTTCTGTCTTGTTTTGTGTTAATTTATTACAATAGAAAGCCATTATCATCATCATTTTATGATTGGCAAAATAAATTGTTGATAACTATGATGATGATAATGGTTGTTACTATGGTGATATGGGTTGTTAGTACAGTACTATTAGGGAAACACTGGTGGCAAATTTTCTTTACCTTCTTTGTTATGATATCGGGTTGCATCATGCCCGTGATATCACATCCTTTATGTTTGGCATAGAGTGCTGCAGGGATGACGTCTGGTTGTAGTCGGAAGGCGGAAGTCCCGGACAATGGGCTTTCAGAATGGGGATTTCGCTTAAATGCGTAAAATAAGGGTCTGTGGTTAACAAGAGTTTATGGGAGTTGTAATTTGTGTTCAGCGGGATAATCTTCACAAACGGGAATCACTTTTAGGATTTTTGAAGCGTTTTCTGAAAATTGCGTTGGGAAAAAAAATACGAGTTTTGTTTCAAAAGTCATAAGAGTGATCCACGTTTGTGAAGATTATCCTGCTGAACACAATTTACCACTCCCATAAACTTTTGCTAAACCACAGATCTTATTTTATGCATTTTAAGTGAAATCCCCATTCATTAAGATCCAACATGCTACTTCCGGACTCATTCCTGTGGTGCTCTATTATCCGGGGGAATAAGAAAGATAACACCTCCAAACAACAAAATGAACTGAAAAGCAAGGTAGTCACCAACTGCTGTTAAAGGAGCCGAAAAACAACGCCGATTCATTTTGCACATGATCATCTCACACATATCCGAAAACTGTAAACCGTTTTGCAGGCATTTATTTCGTTTAGTGTGGACCAGTGATGTCATCAGAAGGCGCTGAATCATTGCGCACAGTCTTGTGATGACATGACTGGTCCACACTTAACTCACGTCAACGCTCAATAACTGTCAAACTAAATTAATGTCTGCAAAACGGTTTACACTGTGAGATCGTGTGCAAAATAAACAAGTTGTTTTTTGGTGAAGTTCTCCTTAACAGTTAAGAGTTTGAGGGTGGATATTTTTTTTTTATGTTTTATGTGTGGATGCTCCTCAGAGGTGCCCCCTAGTGTCTTCCCACAGCCTCATTTACTCACTCGATCTTTATGCATTTAAACAAGCTGTAGTATAACCCTCCATATAAATGACATATGTTTTAATGATGAATGTTTAAACTAGAGTGTGTGTGCGTGTGCGTGTGTGTGTGTTGTAGTCTTAGTCTGAATTTTCCTATATACTTTTTAAAGGAAATCCCCTGCCGATTATAATTGCACATATCCAGACGTTATCTCTGTGTGTGTGCGTGCGTGCCGGTGTGTGTGCGTGTGTGTGTGTGTGTGTGTTTGTGTGTTTCTTGGTGTGTTAGTTAATTGGCTGGATATTGGTAGAGTAGTGGTAATCTAGCCTGGCTATCCAGCCTCATGGTTACAGTCATTGTTAACAAAAGCTCCAGCTCTGTTTTAAAGGGGTAGTTCGCTCATAAATCGGACATCTTAAAGCTATACGTTCCCTAGTCCTTGCTTTGATGATGCCAAGATGTTTTGTTGTTTAGTGACGTGAGCCTCCTTATGAAACAGCAGGATTATACCATCCATATGAAGTGTTGAAACAAAAGAACATTGCATCACTCAAAATGCCCACAGAATAAAAAGAAAAAACTACATTTTTGAGTGAAATTGACATTTGAAGGTTGGTCTGTATCCTGGGGAAGATACCAGTGGTACACGAAGGCACTTTTCATTTCCCTTTTCAGTTTGATATTTTTAATATGTACGCTGTAAATTGTCAGTTCTTGCAGTTGAGGTACATACATGGTTTTTGACAGTAAAAGTTGTATCTAAAATTTTTCTTTTTGTATGTTTAGGAAGCTATGATTGCAATTAAAAATACATTTGTACAACAGCTTCAATTGCCTGAGTTGATTCTCCCTTTTATTTGTATATTATGTATACAAATGTATCATTTATATTCAAATATCCAAAACACAGAGATGATCATATGTGCTATCAGCACACCTCTAATCTGAATGGGGGAAGGATTTACACTGATCAGAGTTGGGGAAGCTACTGGTGCGAAAGTGAAGTTTTGTCTATTCAGCTGTGGCTGTAAACCGTTTTAAAATCAGTGTAGTTTTGTCTATTCAGTTGTGGCTGTAAACCGTTTTAAAATCAGTGTAGTTTTGTCTATTCAGCTGTGGGTGTGAACCGTTTTAAAATCAGTGTAGTTTTGTCTATTCAGCTGTGGCGGTAAACCGTTTTAAAACCAATTAAGTTTTGGCTGTAAACCGTTTTAAAATCAGTTTTCCCCCACAATAAGCTGAAGCTACAACAGAAAGAAAAGGACCCGCCCTTCAGACTGTAATGTGAGGTTGCACGCCGCTTCTCTGGTCGCACTGCGGAGGACAGACCCGCCAATCCACAGCAATCACACACTCGAAACACACACTACGGAGAGGTTTCCTTCAAAATAAAAGTAAACATTGTCGAATCTGAGAGAAAAAAGTTAGCTTAGATCAGAATTGCAGTGGTCGTTGCAGCAGCAGTAAACAATACATAGAAGAGAATAATGCGAATCAAGGCTAAACGTGCAAATGACAACACATAGGCTATACCAGTGTGTTTTTGTTTATTTAGTGCAAATTATAATAATCAAATCGGTAGGAGTGTAGAACCTAGTACTGGTTATAGCAGGCCTACTTAATATAATTACTTGCATCAACCAGTCTGGGAGCATGATATTTCCTAATAAATAGCACCTTGCATAGCAAAAAGTCCAATTAGCCAACTGGATCCGACCAAGTATGCATAATGGTCATGTCTTGGACTGATGTGGGACTGAGTCTCTGTATTTTTGGCAGCTAGGCATATAGGACATATTGCATGGATAGATAACCGTGGTTTTCATTTAGGCTACAGCTTCCTTTAGTATTCTTTATTTTAACTACCCAGAAACGTTGAGACAGAGCTCATATTGTTTACTGTGGTTTATTTTTATTTTATTTTGAAAGATGTGACCGGACGTGTGGGTGAAATTTGCCTGAACTTGACGCTAGGGTTGTGAGCGCACCAAGGTTTCTGCTTGGAATCAAAACGCACAGCAAACGCCGTTACGCCTTCTCTGCGTCCCCAGCAGCAGACACATACTTGACAACAATATCAGGCTATAATTAGCAGTTTATTGTCGGTGTATTGAGCCTACTGTGTGTGGAGCGTTCAGTGGTGCCATGTCTCCCTGGTCGGTGTGGTCACTGTGTGTGCTGCTGTCTGTGCTGCCGCTGCAAGGTAAGCCTCAACGCTTTGTTCTGTCTGCAGACCTCAGCACAGACACATGTTCTGCTACTGCTCATAACGGTCTACCGGCTTATTGGGACCAGTCATTATAGAAAACAGCAATCAAAGAACCAGTTATCAGATCCAGTTATTATAAAACTATAGATCCAGCAATCAAAGAACCAGTCATAATAGATCTAATAGGCTATTACAAAAAACAGACAGGCTATTAAGAATAGCCTATTCAGTCAGATGATGTGCTGCATGACCGCTGCTTTTAAATGTCCGTCAGTATTAACCTGCCTCGCCTCTATCTGGACTATAACATACAGCTGAGCTAGATACACACGTTTTATCATTTCATATCATTTCATCTTTCAATCCACTTTTCATTAACAGGTTGTAATTTAGAACAATCTACTCCGTGGTGAATATTTATATATTATATAAATAATCAATTTAGTGGTGAAGAAAAGAAAATCAATGACCTCGAGTAATAGCCTAATTAACAACCGGCAACCAGCAAGTTTAATACTGGGATCATTTAGGGCCTAGTTCTCAACGTGGGGTCCGGGGGCCACCAGGGGTCCTTGAGTGGCTTCCAGGGGGTCCCCAGCAAACTGATGAATTCACCATTATTTCATTTACAAGAAGTGAACACATTAAGAGACTGTAGAAGAATGACTATTTTAGTCATTTCTCTGTTATCTCTCTACCTACAATACAGATAGTGATGGAATTCTGGGCAAAATCATATCTAACAATAAAAAATGTTGCCAGATTTGGGTCAGAGAGACAAAATCTCATCAAATGGGGTTGGTGGTCCTAATATGGGTTATGAGTTCTTATGGAAAAGGTTGAGAATCACTGATGTAGCCTAGTATACTGCAACCGTAGCCTCCATTCACATCCATGGCCATGCTGTAAATTTTGCAGATAAAAATGTGTGGTAACACTTTATATTAACATACACATATTCCCCATTAACTAGTTGCTTATTATCAGCATATTACAGTAGTAGCTGTTTATTAGTCATTATATAGCACTTATTAATGCCTTATTCTGCATGACCATATTCTACAGGAGTTTTCTATTCAGTAACATAATTACTGCTTGCTTGTTGATAGTGGTAGCCTACTACTGTAACAGCATTGTGTTGGTGGTGATTGCAGCAGCCCATGTTAAGGGCTTGCCCAGGGGTGGATTCGAACTGCCAGCCTTCGGCTTGCTGGACGGACACGCTAACCACTGCACCAAGGGAGCTAGCTCCCTTGGCGGAGCTGATTAACGTGCCTTTATACTGGGGGAGTGAGTTTAACCAACCTACTCACTACCACTGGGGACTCACGAGGACTCACATTCATTCGGTTACACTAACTTTGGACATGCCTGCACTAAGCTTTAGCAGTGAGCAGATCTATGATACTGACTACAGTATACATGCAGCCACTAAGCCAGGGGTGTCCAAACTTTTTTGAATGCGGGCCAGATTAGAATGTGAAAATACCGGGGGACCAGCTGCTTCTCGCATCATATATATATTTTTTATATATATATATATATTTTATATATATATATATATATATATATATATATATATATATATATATATATATATATATATATATATATATATATATATATATATTTATTTTTTTCCCCCCCGATTTTTTTAATAGAATAATAAACGAACAAGACAAACAGGCTCAGACACAGGAAAAAAAAACATACATCATTGACATTTGGCATTGTTAACGTGGTGCTACCAGCTGCAAACGGTGCTTATGTGCTTGTGAGGGATATTACGCATAGGATCCCACCCAAGGGCTCCACAGGAAACCGACCGGGCTGCTGTCCATCACCCCCAACCTTAGTCACCGCTCACTAATAATTTTTAACCTCGTCAAAGTAGCCCAGAAACGGGTCCCAAATAGTTAAGAACTTTCTAAGCGAGTTGGTTCTCAGGAACCTGAGTCTCTCCATCTGTATAACAGAAACCTGTATAACAGTATGTCCATCAGCCATACTTGAAAAGAAGGTGAAGAGGAGGACTTCCATTCCTTCAAGATGAGTCTTTTGGCGACAGTTGTCCACAGCGTCAGAGATTGTTGCACAGCTGTAGGGAAGTTCAGAGAGGACTCCGAGCAGCCGAAGATGGCGAGTTCTGCCTCCGGCTGCAGGGTTATTTTGTAGGCCTTAGAGTACCAGTCAAAATCATATGGGTTATTTAAAAAATAAATCACATACAATAATTGCACTCTAGGGATTTTGTTCACCATCTGAAAACATTAGTTCCATCTGCGTAGTTGCTACTTGGTGCTCGAGGGCCGCTTAAAATCTGTCCACAAGCCCCAATTGGCCCCCGGGCCGGACTTTGCACATGGCTGCACTAAGCTTTAGCAGTAAGCAGATCTATGATACTGACTACAGTATACACACAGCCACTAGAACACGCAGTTTATTCTCCTCCATGGTTATCTTCTGAGATGTTACGCCTACAGTATTTCTGAGGCTGTGGTGTGAGAAGTGACCTTGACTGTTTCAATCTTATCTTCTGCACTCCCCCATCTTGCTACTTCCTATCATCCAGTATGATTTTAAGAAGGAGCTGTTGTCTGGACTTCTCGAAACAGCGATCCCAGCTTGTCCTCCTGAGTATCATGACCCTTAATAACCAATATCCTGTCTGTCTCAGTGAAAAATATTCTATAAGAGGATATAAAATGTACAGAAAGTGCATCGCCACAGATTATGTTTTCATCTGTTTCATCATACCTGTATATAACATCAACCTGCCAGGGACTGCAGATGAAAACTAGCCTGTATTGCTAAATCTCGCACATTTACACGGTGGACTCAGGTGCTCATGTTAATTAATGTGCATTGTCCCTTTTTTAAATAAATAAACATTCAAACATTCAAACATCTGTTATGCTGCTGCGACACCAGATTTGCTCAGGTAGCACAGGTGGTCTGTTTTGCATTGTGTTGGGCAGGGCCCACTTTGACCATGTTGAACTGGGGCCCAGCGTCGCTTCCAGGCTTGTCCGAGGGCTGAGGGGAGGCCCGCAGTCTCAGACTTTGAAAACCTCTGGGCTACAGAATTATAGAGACAAACAGATTCTCCATTATAGGTTACAATTATATTATGCCATTGTTACATTCTGCCTCAAATACTATTGTTATTGGTTATCATCTATTGAAAAGTGTCAATAGCTTTACCGCTCAGGATCCTGAACAGAGGGAGATTTGTTTTGGTATTATGACTATAAAAAAATCAATAAAATAATTGACTGTGTCGGGTTGGGATGGGACCCACGCATGCACGCACACACACACGCACACACACACACACACACACACGCACGCACGCACGCGCGCGCACACACACACTCACACACGCACACACACACACACACACACACACACACACACACACACACACACACACACACACACACACACACACACCAACCATGTGGGCATTTGAGTGGTAGATTTGAGTGGAATTGTAGTGAAAATAAATTATATATTAATTTTTGCTGGGGACCCCTTGGAATACCCTCAAGGACAACCTGGGGGGTCCCTGGACCCCACTTTGAGCACCACTGCTCTACACTGCAGGCTTCAGAGTCCAGAGTACAAACAGAGAAAGCATTAGTTCACACTGGGCAGAGTCTGGCTTCATGGCCTGGGTTTTAATGAGCGCATGTGTCTGTGTCTGTGTGTGTGTGTGTGTGTGTGTGTGTGTGTGTGTGTGTGTCTGTCTGTCTGTGTGTGTGTGTGTGTGTGTGTGTGTGTGTGTGTGTGTGTGTGTGTGTGTGTGTGTGCGTGCGCGTGCGTGCGTGTGTGTGTGTCTGTCTGTCTGTGTGTGTGTGTGTGTCTGTGTGTCTGTGTGTCTGTGTGTGTGTGTGTGTGTGTGTGTGTGTGTGTGTGTGTTTCATTACTATTCTCAGTCCTAATTCAGTGTAATTATGCTTCCCTCGTTCATTCTTTGCCTCAGTATCTTCTATGCGGTTATTTTGTAGCCCCACAACGTACTCTCATGAAACGTTTGAATGAGACCTTACACAACGTACTCTGAAGAAACGTTTGGATGAGATCTTACACAACGTACTCTTGAATCTGTGTTTGTAATTACAACACAGGGCATGCCCCTTGCTCTTAGTTCAGGTAGACAGTGTGTCCCAGTGTCGGTGATCAGCATCCTGCTGGTAAGATCTTGTGCTCGGGATGAATACTATTGTATTATGTCATTTCGTTTCGAGTTACTTTTAATTTTCATTATTTAATTTCTTATAAGAGCCTAAGGCCTCCACATAGTATCAAGCTGATATGAAAAAAAGGGGGAATTGTGAAAGAGTTGTGTATGTAGGCTAAATGATGTGCGCCACCAGACCTGTACTGTAGGTGTCACTGCAGTCCACGTACGGCAAGGGCTTTGAAGCCCGACCACACATTTAGCTTCACTCAAGCGAGTGCTGCCAAAAAGGGAAACTATAGGGGAAGGGGAGTATATATAGGGCGTGGGGACATTTGTGTGTGTGCTCTTTTGTATGCATCGGTACAAAAGGATCTCTGTCCACATGCTGGAAGAATTTGACAGTTCTGACATGTTCTAGAGCAGGGGTGGACAATGATGTTTCCTGGGGGGCCACATGAGATACCAATACCCCCCCCCCCCCCGTCATGCCGTGACCTCTAAATTAGAGAACACATACTGTGCACTTATTGACGAAGAAGCACACTAAACGACACACACGTGTTTCAAAATAAAAGCCAATTAGGTCATCTAATTTTATTTACGCACGCACGCACACACAGCATTCTTCCCAGTGAAACTGCAGAGAAGTAGAAGCACACATCATGCATATTTATATGATCATTGATGGGTGTCTGGCGTATGTGCCATCTACTGGCCATCTACTGTATAACCTACTTTAAAATGTCAGCTCTAAATGAGAAAGCACAAACATATTAAACAATGAATGCCAACTGTTGCCTAAATCTCTGGTTAAATAATACCAGCAGTGCCAGTGAAGCTGTTGATGAGAAGATTTAGGTCAGAACCTGAATTCTGTTATGCTGATGATACAGTGTGAGTGATTATATTCACTTGATCAGCAACACTCGCTATCTATGTATTTGGGGATTTTTTTTGCAAGAAATTGTGAATATCGGCACAAAATATCGGCTATTGACAGTTTCAATAAAAAATATCAGTATTGGCCCTCAGAGTCATCAATCACATATCTGTTGAACCCTTTTCAGTATTATTTGTCACATACAATGCAGACTTCTCATTCTTCTCTTGTTTCTCTCTTTGCTTGCTCCCATGCCTTCCCTCTCCTCTGTGTTGTAGTTCTGTCTCAGGATGGCTTTGACCTGTCTGATGCCCTTGGCGAGGATGACAGCAAAGCACGTAAGTATTACAGCACCAGTCATATTTCATTCATCACCTGCTCGCACCAGCTCATTGGCTCACTCACACGTTTATGCCCCGGGCTGCTGTGACCTTGTGATGTCATAATTGATTGCGATGTCATAATGATGTCATAATGATTAGAATGGCTTTGTCGTTAGAATGGTACAAATTGGTTGAATTGCACCAAATTCAACACTGTACTCCCTCGGGTCCCCGGCGACACACCCGCCAAGTGTGAAGTCGATCGGACGAACGGCCCTCAAGATACGCAGAGGACACACACAGACAGAGATGTTCCTGGAATTAGTAGATATATAATTAATCAAACTAAATAATTTATTCAATTCAGCTCTCTTTAATCTTTCTCTCTCTCTCTCTCTCTCTCTCTCTCTCTCTCTCTCTCTCTCTCTCTCTCTCTCTCTCTCTCTCCCTCTCTCTCACAGCGACCCCTCCACCAAAACCAGCAGTACCAGCAGGGGGAGCAGGAACAGGTAACAATCACACAGCAGCTTAATGTGAATCAGACAGTACAGTACACAATTCCCCTGACCTCAGTAAGATCTTGCCACACCATGTAAGATCGCTGCTAAATCACATCTAAAATGTTATTTGGGATTTTTTGTTTACCTGTCACAATCATTTCCTATTAATTTCTCTAGGAAGGAACTATCTGAAATTATGTATTAATTATAGGGAGAGAATAAAGAAAGAGTCCAATGCTAGTTGATAAGGTGAGTACCTCCAACCTGCATTTCCCCCTTTTTTTTAGAACTGGACCTGAGTGATTTATTTGATGATGTCCCCACCACCACCAAAGCCCCACCCAAGGTTGTCCCCAAGGCCACCAAGGCCCCTGCCAAGCCCAAGCCCAAGCCAGGTGAGAGAACGTATAGTCTGGAGTCTGGACCACAAGCTTTTTACCTAGGTCTAGGTCTAGGTTTAAAGCTGTTACACCTACCTCCGCTCCCTGATCCTGTGGTGCGGATTTGCGCCATACAGTATTTGTGTGGGAATTTTATAAAAACAAGAACATTAACAATAAAACAGGAGTTTTGGGTCCATCGTGCACGAAATACAGAGTTTTTATCGGCTCATCCAAGAGCACGCCTAGTTTAACTATGATACTAAAATATGTAGGCTGTAACACAAAAGCTATTTTATACTTAATTAAACTTTCTCCAGGATTCATCAACAACCGTGCTCTCACATAGACATAGCCTATAAGTGATACCTTTTTCTTAGGCAAGGCAAATCAAGTTTATTTCAATAACAGCTGGTTTTCTACCTGCTCTATTTGTAAAGCGCCTTGAGATAACCCTTGTTATGATGGTGCTATATAAATATAAATTTGATTGCTTGATTGATTGATTTCATACACAGAGGCAATTCAAAGTGTTTTACATAAAATAGATCAAAAGAAAAGAGCACAGAGAAATAAAAAGATGAAGAAAAAAGTATAATAAAAACCATAACAAACAAATAATATTGATCAAATTAAAGTTCATTAAAACCCTTGTATACAGTAGGGACATTTTTTGGTCCGTTTTGGGCTTGTGTTAGAAATGGTCAGATACCGTCATTTCCCTTACGAGGGCAAGATCTCCATCTGCAAGCATTTTCAGCTGATACTCATCCTGAGTGTATAAACATTCCATTGAGAAATGCTATTATCCAGCTTTCTGCATAGAAATGAGGCATTTGGGCTGTAAAGTGGCATGAATTAATCTTGAAAATGACCTAAAATGACTGCTTTAGAATCTGTATATTTGTCTGTATATATACATACCATAATCCCTACTAACTGCCTAAGAACTGGCTTGTACTAACAGATGAGGGGGAGAGCCATGTTTTCCCCACGATGCGTCCAGACCTGCTGCCCTCCACTAAACTGCCCACTAGACGTCTGTCTGGTTGGTACTGCTCGACCCAAACCCCCACAACCACCTTGTCCTGTTTCCTCAAGTCCTCCATCAGTAGATGATCGTGTGTGCAGATGTAACCTGCACAAACCATTTTGTGTCTTATCATACTCGTCACCCAACAACCTCGTCACACCATTGGCGTCTTGCCTTCATCATTGACTGAAACAGGAGATAACTTCCTATATTTCTCTGTTTCTGTGATTGACAAAAAGATTAAACATCTTCAATGACTGCCCTCATTCTGACAAAGTACTTTGTAGTTTTTTTTTTTTAGTAAATTGTTCAGTCGCAGAACAGCATATTGTGCCAGTGGATCACAAGTTCATTCATGTTGTCCATAGTCCATGTCAGTGTTTGTATATTGTTATTGTTATATAAGAGTTTCCCCCACTATTAAATAGCTATATGGACCATTCTGCCCAGAGTAGATACTTCCAACCTTACAGAATTTGATTTAAATTGGTTTTGCAGAAGTTTCAGAACTTTTACTGTCTGAAAATGCTGTTTCAGAGCCCTTTCAGTTCTACCCAGGACACATTCTGGTGGGAAAACGGGTCTGTATTGGAATGTGACTGAGTGACTAAAAAAAGAGCTCAGTTTATTTAAGAACAACCTTTGAACCCACTGGAAAGGCACCACATCCTGAAACTAATAATCCCAGGAGTCCTGGCCAAGGTCACACAGCCTGTTATGAACAATGTTTGTGAACTGTTCATACAGTGAGTGAACAATTTGCCTTTATAAACTCTGTGTTTACCTGAAGAATGTATGTTTCAGTGTTGAGCATCTTGTCGCATCTGTCAACATAGAGGCAACAAAATCAACTTCTCATCTATCTGTTTGTCTGTGTGTATTTGTGGGTTCATGTGTGTTCAAGTCAGTTAGTACTATGTATGAGAGCCATGTTCCATGTCATGTTAAACTGTCTTACAAAAAAAAACACAGTCTACAATTATTTGTTAATTAATTAATTGATTTTTAGTTTTGTATTCTTCCATTTGAAGAAGTGTAGCATAGTCATATTTTTGTTTGGTAGTTGTTCATATTAATCTGTTTAGTCTTACAAGCAGACACTAAATAGTTTTAGTTCAGTGGATTCCCCACCACCACAAAGTCTTGTTTTTATTTTAATCTAAGTTACAACAGTCTATTATAACCAATAACTAATTTTCTTCTTCGTTTCATTTCATGATAATGACTCACTTTTCGACTCCTACAGATGGTGACGACTTTAACCTGGCTGATGCCTTGGACCCCAACAACGACATTGGCGGCAAGGACAGGAACAAGGGACAAGCAGGTGGGCGAGGGTTTCACTAGTCATATGGACCAGTAGGCTCATCATTACCATTGGCAGTATTGTGATAGATAAGACCGGAGTGATGTTCCAGATGGGCCACGCCTACAAAGTGTGGTACAAGTGTGAAACACTATTCAACTTCTACGGCCAAAACAAAAAATCGACAAAAATACAACAAAGATGTGTTGTGTTTTATTGCTCAGAGCGTTTAAACACCACGTTGAGCTGTTTCCAGTTTTTGTGTGACAATGAAGAGCAATAGGAAACGCCGGTCGGGAAGTCATTTTCCCAACGCACGTACTCTCACTGCCAGAAGGGGGAGACAAAAGTTCAAAATTATGCAATATAGCTTTAAGTTTTAGTTTAGCTTGTGCTAAGCAAAGCTATTACAATTCCTGCTTCTATAGTGTTCTATTTTGTGAATCCATCCGTAACAACACAGGAGACCACACCTCAACACTAGGAGGAGGATCACACCACATTCAGGGTAGGCTGATTGAGCTGTAGGATGATTCACGATGACTTGTTGGTATGTCATGTACTTATCACATAAAGGTACAGGAGCAGGGGGTAAAGGGGACAGACCCCCCAGCAGAGGAGGGAACGGGGGTAAGGAAAAGCCTGCATGAACTTGTTGCACCCCCAGCTTACTCTATCCTACAAGCATTCACACTGCACTACATAGTGTATCCTACAAGCATTCACACTGCACTACTTACTGTATCCTACAAGCATTCACACTGCACTACTTACTGTATCCTACAAGCATTCACACTGCACTACAGTGTATCCTACAGGCATTCACACTGCACTATAGTGTATCCTACAAGCATTCACACTGCACTACTTACTGTATCCTACAAGCATTCACACTGCACTACTTACTGTATCCTACAAGCATTCACACTGCACTACAGTGTATCCTACAGGCATTCACACTGCACTACTTACTGTATCCTACAAGCATTCACACTGCACTACTTACTGTATCCTACAAGCATTCACACTGCACTACTTACTGTATCCTACAAGCATTCACACTGCACTGCTTACTGTATCCTACAAGCATTCACACTGCACTACTTACTGTATCCTACAAGCATTCACACTGCACTACTTACTCTATCCTACAAGCATTCACACTGCACTACTTACTGTATCCTACAATCATTCACACTGCACTACTTACTGTATCCTACAAGCATTCACACTGCACTACTTACTGTATCCTACAAGCATTCACACTGCACTACTTACTCTATCCTACAAGCAGGGGCGGAGCGACCCTATCAGCCCAGAGGGGGCAAAGCTCTTAGGGGGGCCCCATCAAAAAAAAATTTTTTTTTTTTTTTTTTTTGAAGGCCAGGCCAGGCTGCAGGGCCGGTTCCAGAACAAGATGACTAGGGGTGCATCCTAGATAGGAAGGGGTGCAGATGCCCGGCCAAAGGCCGGGCCGGCCGCCCGAAAAATTTGACATGTTATTTTACTAAAAATAATGCATTTGACCATCATTTCAAGTAGAATGATACCACCCAAGCAAGAATATTTCAAGTGTTTCAAGTGCTTTACTGAAATATTTGGACCATATAATGATAATACAATTATCTCAACCTTAAAAGGTTACATATAGGTGCCAAAAAGCCATAAAATCACATCAAAGAACAAATAAAAACAACAACTATAATTCAAGTTTAAACAGTAAGTGTGCAGCTGTAGCATTTATAAAAAAAAAATTTTTTTTTTTTTTTTTTTTGCTTTTCAACTGAGCATGCAGACAAATAAGGGTGCAATGCATGCTTTTGCACGCCCGTAGAACCGGGCCTGCCAGGCCGCGAAGAAAAATGTGCCTTTTTTGCATGTTTGAATCGGTTTTAGCCATATTTAGTGGAATATCTCATTTTAAACACACCAATGTTATTGTCTATTGATTGAATTCCTCTCAGACTCACACCACTGACTTTATTAAATAAAGTCATT
The DNA here is from genome assembly GCF_964638095.1 of Poromitra crassiceps. Lineage (NCBI taxonomy): Eukaryota > Metazoa > Chordata > Actinopteri > Beryciformes > Melamphaidae > Poromitra > Poromitra crassiceps. The sequence goes on along the minus strand of NC_139628.1, from coordinate 47,399,424 downwards.
TTAAGTCACAACTGTAAAATAGCTGATAGCCCCTATATCCAAAAACACAATTTGTCACTCATTGAGCCAAGTAATATTATGTCCAAGAAAGACTACAGTGAAGCCACTTTACAGACAAGCTTGTTCTGAAGAAGAAAAATAAAAACACAGGTTGCCAGCCAGGTGGCCTGGCCTGCAAAAAAAAAAAAATAATAAAAAAAAAAAAAAAAAAAAAAAAAAAAATTTTGATGGGCCCCCCTGACGAGTGGGCCCGTGGCGGCCGCACCCTCTGCCCCGGCGTACGCTCCGCTACTGCCTACAAGCATTCACACTGCACTACAGTGTATCCTACAAGCATTCACACTGCACTACAGTGTATCCTACAAGCATTCACACTGCACTACTTACTCTATCCTACAAGCATTCACACTGCACTACTTACTGTGTGTATCCTACAAGCATTCACACTGCACTACTTACTGTATCCTACAAGCATTCACACTGCACTGCTTACTGTATCCTACAAGCATTCACACTGCACTACTTACTGTATCCTACAAGCATTCACACTGCACTACTTACTCTATCCTACAAGCATTCACACTGCACTACTTACTGTATCCTACAAGCATTCACACTGCACTACTTACTCTATCCTACAAGCATTCACACTGCACTACTTACTCTATCCTACAAGCATTCACACTGCACTACAGTGTATCCTACAAGCATTCACACTGCACTACTTACTGTATCCTACAAGCATTCACACTGCACTACTTACTGTATCCTACAAGCATTCACACTGCACTACAGTGTATCCTACAAGCATTCACACTGCACTACTTACTGTATCCTACAAGCATTCACACTGCACTACTTACTGTATCCTACAATCTTTCATACTGCACTACTTACTGTCTGTATCCTACAGGCATTCACACTGCACTACTTACTGTGTGTATCCTACAATCTTTCACACTGCACTACTTACTGTGTGTATCCTACAAGCATTCACACTGCATTACATAGTGTATCCTACAAGCATTCACACTGCACTACTTACTGTATCCTACAAGCATTTACACTGCACTAGGCACCGAAGGTATGGGGCGAACAGGCAGGAATCGAACCCAGGACCTGCTTGCTCTGAGGCGACAGTGCTACCGTTGCGCCACTGTGTCACACAGAGGGATGACTAGATAATGACTGAATAATCATTTTTGGGCAACTATTCCTGTTCTGCTTCCCCCCTCCCCAAAGAGATTTATTTATTTATTTATAGTTTGCTGTTTTTCAAAGTGGCTATTCTTTGTCAAAGTTATTTTTGTACCCATCCCCCCCAGTAAAAAGTCCTGGTTTCAAAAAGTACAATTTCTACTACTTTGCCATTGCTGCTGCTGCTGCTGTCCCTTTTATCTCTGTGGTCTAACCGTGTCTGTCTGTCTGTCTGTCTCTTTCTCTCTATCCTCTGTCTCTCACCTTTAACACAGTGTCCTATAACACACACACACACACACACACACACACACACACACACACACACACACACACACACACACACCATGTCGTATGGTATGGTATGGTATGGTATGGTAGTGGTATGGCACCATCTACTGGGTGTCTTTAGATCTGAAGACTGCTCTGCAAGGTCATCTAATTCTAATATGACTATAATTGTACAGGACCAGCTGCACCCTATGGTGCTAACACTGTCCCCGGTTTATGAAGATCAGGATTAAATCAAACTCTTTTCAAGGCCCCAATCAGCACATAACTAAACCGACATGAAACATTTGATCACATGACTCTAGTCCATTTGCATTTCACCTCAGACAAGACCGGACTCTGCTTTCAAGTCTGAAACTTACATAGATTTGCTAGAAAGATGAATAACATTTCAGCTTTTTGCCAACTAGGGCGCTGCTTGATGATGTCACTAGGTTGACTGTACAGTACGGTACAGTCATACGATTTTGAATGTTTTGATTAATCAAAACAACCACAATCCAAGTCAGAAACACACCAGCATAATGCTGTGAGCCTGTTTAGAATTCAAAATCCTTAGTACCAAGTTGCTACCAACACTTAACTAGCCTGTACTCCACTATTCTACTGTACTGTTGGCTACAGTCAACTCAGTGATGTCATCTAGCAGCGCGCTAGTTGGCGCAAAGGTGAAATAATGTTAATCTTTCTAGCAAATCTAGGTAAATTTCAGACTTGAAAGCAGTGTCCTGTCTTGTCTGAGGCGAAATGCAAATGAACTAGAGTCACATGATCAAATGTTTCATGTCCTCTTTAAGAAGACAATCTCCACTGAGTCCACTCTCTTCAACCCTTAAACAACTAGATGTGTCTTCTATTGAGGCTCCAATATGTCCCGACACACTCTTGTCCACCACCAGAGTGCTTTACGTAGCATATGTTTCAGGTAGGTTCGATATTGGCTTTTTTACCGATATCCGATAATGTCCAACTCTTAATTTCCGATACCGATATCAACCGATATCAACCGATACCGATAAGCGGGCTTTTTTTCCACCAAAATTTCACGTAACAAGTTACATAATGTAGCTTAATGTAGCTGAAGAGTTTAATATATAATAGGCATGTTGTGCTAAAGTTGTAAGTGTTAGAGAAGCGAGCTTGTGACCAGAAGGTCGTCGGTTCAATCCCCGGGACCGGCAGGATAAATCTGGGTGGGGAAAGTGAAAAGGCAGCGCTTGCCCCTCCCTCATTACCACCACTGAGGTGCCCTTGAGCAAGGCCCTTAACCCCAACCGCTCCAGTGGAGCTGCTCAGTGGCCAACAGATCAGACTGTGGTTGTACTGGTCAGCTTCCAGGTATGAATGTGTGTGTGAATGTGAACAGGGCACTCCTGAAAAAGAGAGCATTGCTCTCAGTGAGAGTCCCCCTGTATTAAAAAAAAAAAAAAAAAAAAAAAAATCGGCATGAAAACCGATACTGATATTTTCCGATATCGATTTTTTATGCTAATATCGGCCGATAATATCGGTAGGCCGATAATATCGGTAGGCCGATAATATCGGACATCCCTAGTTTCAGGTCATGTGTGGCGTTTATCCAATAACATCTGAGCATGACATGACATCTCTCATGTTGGCTGGAATGGCTTGGAGCAGCTTGCTGAAATCAGAAAGCGCTTGTTTCTGTGCTGATACCGCTCTCTCCTTTTTCAGGTGGATTTTCTGATAGCGACCTGGCTGAGGTCGGCAAAGATGACGCCTACAAACCTGACAAAGGCAAAAGTAAGGTGTCTTCTTGACATTTGGAATATCTGTGTTGTAGCATTGTAGTTAGCTTTTACCCTGCCGTTATAAATTGGAAAAGGAAAATAGGCTACATGAGTTTTGTTGATTGGTCAGATACATTTCTGGTAACCGTGGTTACAAACGGCAAATGTATTGATACAGTGATCACTGCCTCAAAGACATTTGCTAAATATATAATGATAATTGAACACAAATTAAGCGTTAAGTGCAATTAGTAAATACAAATTTAACATAGGAGCGCGTTCACAACCATAAACATCTTTTAAATCTGAGAAAATCACTTGCAGGTATGCTGACTCCACCACTCGTCACATGTGCACATACATACAATGTGTGCGACTATAGGTTGAGTTGCTGTCTCGTCATAAACGCTGGGGTAGCTGGCTGGGGGCGTGGTCAGGGTGGGGTAAATCCCCCGTTCTCCCCATGGCAGCACAGTTAGCATTTAGCTGCTAGCCCAGCCCAGGCGATCAAGGATTTAACCCCCGCAGTAAACGCACATCTGAGCAGACGTCTATGTACCTGCTCTAGAATCCCCAATCCTGTAGTGTAGAGCCGTGTGTGTGTGTGTGTGTGTGTGTGTGTGTGTGTGTGTGTGTGTGTGTGTGTGTGTGTGTGCAAGTCAGATTGTGGTTGTACTGGTCAGCTTCCAGGTGTGAATGTGTGTGTGAGGCCTACTGCTCTTTGACAAGAGAAATATTCTGCTCCACAGGTGGACGACCAGGTGGTCAAATTGACCAATCTGATGACAACAACGGTGAGTTTTGTGTGTGTGCGTGTGTGTGTGTGCGCGTGCGTGTGTGTGTGTGTGTGTGTGTATATACTGTATGTACACCAAAAAGAAATCCTTTCTGTCTTTTTGCATACATTAATCCTGTCTGTCTCGATACTGTGTATGTCTTACTATATGGCTAATTGTGTGTGTGTGTGTGTGTGTGTGTGTGTGTGTGTGTGTGTGTGTGTGTGTGTGTGTGTGTGTGTGTGTGTGTGTGTGCGTCTAGACACCATGGCAGAGGCAGGCACCATTGCTGGGATCGTCAGTGCAGTTGCCATGGCGCTAGTGGGCGCAGTCAGCAGTTACATCTCCTACCAGAAAAAGAAGCTGTGCTTCAGTATAGAGCGTAAGGCTTTGCATTACATTACTGTTTCAAATAGAACACAGCATTATTATGGTTGTTAATACTAGTGCTAGTATTACATTATCAATAGTCAGTGGTGGATGAACAGATATCTTACCAGGAAAATAGTTAGATAGAAGTCGCCTATTAAAATATTACTTGAGTAAAAGTCTTAAAGTATTTGATATTGTCTGTACTTTCGTATCAAAAGAAATTTTCTGATATTAAATGTACTTAATATAATTAATAAGTAAATGCTGTTAATAAAAAAAGCAAACAGTCATAGTTGATTCTACTCATGTTTATGTCCATCTGACATGCCTGGGCTTCAGTGGAAATAGTGATGGTAGTAATAATAATGTAGTAATAGTGATGTATATAAATAATAATAGTGATGGTTGTAATAATAATGTAGTAATAGTGTAATGTAGTAATAGTAGTAATTGATGCTCACTAAAACGGCTTTTCTCTCTTATATTAGAGAGTCTGAATACTGACATGGTGAAGGCTGAGAACCCTGAGGCTGTGGTGGCCACAGAACCACAAGGTATATACCAGTCTATTTTAAAGCACATAGATTGTAAGAACATTGAAGATTTATTTATGATCATTGCTCAGATAATTGACCCTAGATAGAGGGTTTGTTGACAGGCTGGATGGGGGTGTGGGTAGTAGGGAACCCCTACCATGCTAATGTGTTCTTTAGCGAACATCCCACTTTACTGGCTGTTGCTGAATGATGACTTTTCTCACTGATGGTAGGCTACTTGATGTTATTATAATCTGCCCATAATAATCTATAATCTGTTGTCTCTCTCTCTCTCTCTCTCTAGTCCAACAGACTCTGCTGGAGCCACCCAGAGCTGAGCCTCCCACTGAAGAAAATGTTGTGTAACACCAGACACACACACACACACACACACACACACACACACACACACACACACACACACACACACACACACACACACACACACACACCATTGTGAAGAATATGTCGTTCCACCCCAGTGATTTATTGGTGTAAAGGGTATAAAATGGAAAACACACACGTAGCGTTGCCATGTTTGTACCATTCATAATAGCTCTCTGGTACAGAACCTGGGAAGTGTAGTTCTTCTAGGCTGAATGTGAACAGAATTTCCTAATCACTGGTGTCAACATGGCAGACAGCGTTGAACTCGCTGCCAAATGTAACTGTATATAGATGTGCCTATTATTTATTGAACACACTAACAATGTTGTTTACAAGGATCCAGAGAAGGTTAAGTGAAGTTCAGCATGTATTCTCCTGTGATTTCTGAACTGGGATCTGGGATGGTATTGTAGCCTTTTGCTGGGTTCCAGAGATGTCTTAAATTCCAGCTTCCTATTAGGAAAATTCTACAAAAACATTTTGAAGTCGTCATCTACATTACACAGAATTACTTGTAACATGTTTATAATCCTCAAAATACACTTCACTTCAATTTTGAGCATTGCATGACCTTAAATCCATCAGAACACCTGGCAAATGCTTAATATATAAATTGGAAATCAAGTTGCACTTACATTTGCTAATATTCTATGCTAACTAGCAAATAATGCTAAAAGTCATCGACATAACATTAATGTTGAGCAAAGAAAAGCAAAAAAAGGACACATCACAGAGAAAACACAATTGGACCATGCTGAGACATATCACAAATATTTGTGTTGTTGATAGACAATGATGGAAATCAAATGTTAATATCTGAACCACACTTTTATGAAATTGAAGTGTGCTTTCATAATCCTCCGATTCCCAGTATCCCAGCTTCCCATATTTATGGAGCCTACTTCCGAATATACTCCTGATTTCAAGAAAAACGCCTTGTAGCAACTGATAATGTAATTACTTGTCAAATGTAATGACACCTCTCTCTAAATTGCTTGAAAATGTTCTGTAAATCTATAAATGTAGTAACATTACATTATTAGGTAATTGTTACTTTAAAAGGGATGTAACGTGATGAGGTAATAATAACAATTGACTAATGTAATATCTAAAATGATTATTTTGTTGTCGTTGTTACAAGATATGAAATTTTTCTTTTTATCTTATTATTACGTCATCAGTTATGATTCTATTTTTGACCCATTTAGAGGCACATGACACAAGTTATTACATTAATCGGCAGTTATTAACATGATCAGTTGCTACATGCCTCCGTTGCATCCATCTTTGACACCCCTCACACGTTATGAACCATTTATACCTTCAATGTAAATAGTTGCCTTGCCCTGATTAGGAGCATTTTGCAGTATGGAAAAATAATACTTCATCATTTGTGTCTATTTAGAAGCTGTGTTTTTCTAGTGTTCATGACAATTTAAAAAAAGTAGCGGTTTTGATGACATAGCCTAGTAACATAGGCTTGGAGAGATTTGGTTTTCCACGTCATCGTCATACTAAATCATTTTTTGTGAGCCAAGTTGTCACCCATCCACAGGCCTTCTAGTGAGGGACAAAGGAAGACGAAAGCGTGCGTTCTCGACTTGTTTCCTCTATTCATTTGAAAGATTATTTGATTGTAAGCTAATTGGACTAAGATAATGTCAGCAATAAGGTCTTTGTTCAGTGGGGAAACCAGGCTGAAGATAAGATGTGGATGGGTGAAAAACATGAAATGTGATTTGTGATGATGATATACTTGCTAATATTGTTCGTACTACGTTTTATCTTTGCGTTTGAGATGCCGGTGCTTACAGGATAACTCTTAATTGACCTTATTCCCTCTGTAGCCATTTTGAACTTGCATCACACTCGGGGTGGGAAATGAGCCAGAAGATTGGCATATATAAAACTAGACAGGAATCATGGCATATACAAAACTAGACAGGAATCATGGCATATACAAAACTAGACAGGAATCATGGCATATATAAAACTAGACAGGAATCATGGCATATACAAAACTAGACAGGAATCATGGCATATATAAAACTAGACAGGAATCATGGCATATACAAAACTAGACAGGAATCATGGCATATATAAAACTAGACAGGAATCATGGCATATACAAAACTAGACAGGAATCATGGCATATACAAAACTAGACAGGAATCATGGCATATATAAAACTAGACAGGAATCATGGCATATATAAAACTAGACAGGAATCATGGCATATACAAAACTAGGCAGGAATCATGGCATATACAAAACTAGACAGGAATCATGGCATATATAAAACTAGACAGGAATCATGGCATATACAAAACTAGACAGGAATCATGGCATATATAAAACTAGACAGGAATCATGCCATATATAAAACTAGACAGGAATCATGGCATATACAAAACTAGACAGGAATCATGGCATATACAAAACTAGACAGGAATCATGGCATATACAAAACTAGACAGGAATCATGGCATAATATATCAAACTAGACAGGAATCATGCCATATATAAAACTAGACAGGAATCATGATGGTTTGTTTTCACATAACATCACGAGACGAGACAAAAAATACCTGGCAGGTGATTGGATGAACCATCTGTCTATCACGGGCTTGCTCTCGCTGGCGTCACACCTATAACCCGCCCATAGCTGCCTCATAGGACGCTGATTGGTGTGAACCACTGATGGTTCTGATTCAAAACAATAGATTGGAGCGTGGCAAGATAGATTTGTCATGTGGTCTTGATCTCATGATCTCATGATCTTGCGTGAATCCTGCTGCCTCGCAGGGGAGATTAGCAATCTCAGGAACAACACCTACAATGACTATTGACTATACAGTGACCTCCTTCAAATGTGAACCTACTGTATATCCCTCCAGATTCTTGAGATCTATTCGCTTCTGTTTTTCAGGAGTGGCGAATCTGTGAAAAGGTAAATGTAGACAGTAGAGCATTGCTGGGCTTTTCCCCCACCATGACTGTGATGTAAGTTCTTTAAGGCTGGAATGGGAGTAAGTAGGTCTAGTAGAGGATGGAACACAGATGGTGTTGACACTGTACGCTGTCACACCACAGCTGTGTGAAAGGCCTGTGCAGACAGAGGAGTTTAAACAGTTGGCACTGCCACAACGGTGATAACAGGAGTTACTACAACATGATGATTTTTTTTTTAATGGCCAAACTCTACTATGGCTATGTAGAAGAAGTTAGTGTTAAGCCTTTTTGGGTAGTTAGCCTAACTCTACTATGGCGGTGTAGAAGAAGTTAGCGTTATAAGCCTTGTTGGGTAGTTAGCCTTAGGATCTTGAATAGTCTCGTTATGGTTGTTGCGTTGTTGAGTGAGGTGCAGAGGAAGTAGAGCAAGTTATGATGATTGTAAATTGCGCTGTAAGCAGTTGTGTTTTTACTCTTATACGTGTATGAGCGTATATAATATTATAGTCTTGTGTGTGTACGTGTGTGTGTGTGTGTATTTTACGCTCCTACCTGCTCTTTCTACACTTTGTACCTGAGTGGGCTTTTGTCTTAATAACTGCGTAACTTTTCATTTTTGTAGATATAAAAAGTTTCTTGGTGACTTTATTCCAGATAACAAACCTACTAGGGCAACTCTAAAGTGGCAGCACCGGACTGCAAATGTGCAAAAGTTTTTGGTTTTTGCAAAGGACTCACTAAAACTAAACTAAAAGTTTGTTTATTCCTAATGATTAGCATTTAACTCTATTGCCATATTATCTATAAAACATGTTCTAATTTTGAAGGATTTTGTGCAGAATGTGCTGTGAGCTTTATTGGACGGTGCACTCGTCCTGTTGTATAGGTTGTGGCCTGTAAAAGCACTGCGATGACAGGTTGACTCTAGCTGCACGGTCTCTCTTCCGTGTTGCCTTGGAAATGCAACCTGTTTTTTTTTAACCACATCACTTCCTGTGCGATTCTCCTTCCCTCAACGTCTGCGAACACTGCACTAGATTCAGCTGCTATAGTCAATATTCCCCATTTAAAGACAATGCGCCAGATGCACCCCGCACTAATCAAATGGATATGAAATCATTGGTGATATGATGAACTGTTAAAGTGAATTGTATTTATATAGCACCAAATCAGAACAACAGTTATCTCGAGATGCTTTGCAAATAGAGCAGGTAAAGGCTCTTTGTTTTTAGACACAACCATTGCAACAATTCTCACATGCATGAGCAAGCACACACTTGATTTTAGCACTGTAGACTCGGCAGCCTGCTGTGCCTAATGTATCCCAGTAGTACAGGCTGCCAATTGTGAAGTGGCACGCACTGATTTTTATTTTTATATACCGTACTTTTTTTCTGATTTCCCCCCATTTTCTCTCAAATTATACTTGCCCAATGTATCCCCATGCTGCCCTATTGGCTGCCAACGGTCGCTGCTCCACCCTCTGCCGATCTGGGGGAAGCCGAGACTAGCACCATGCTTCCTCCGACACATGCGTAGTTGCCAGCCGCTTCTTAAACATTTAAAAGAAACCAAAGTCAGCTTAGCATTCTTCTGGAGCTTTTTTTGGAAGCCCTATGGGAGGATGCTCCCACCCCCCACCCCCCGCTATCTGAATGTGATCCAACATCTTTTGTGGGATTTTTTTTAAATATTGGAGATCTTAATAATCTTAATAATATAATGATATCTGTCAGTGTTCAGGACAACGAATGGTTGGAGTAACAGACTGATTAAGCAACTAACTAATTTACTCACCTTGTAACAGTCATGCACTGCTAACTATCTCTGTTTAGCTGTGCTTCTTATGGTGCTTCTTGGAGCTTCTCTCCATGCCTTATACCCTGCTCACTCATGCTGGGACTGCCCCACATGATATATCTAACACCCCCTAGTGAGAGCCACATCTGGGCACGAGTAATGCCCAATGACTTTCAATGACTTTGGGCGAGTTGTGTTCGCTAAGAATATGGGTAGGAGAGTTATGGCACCCAAGTGATTGAAAGGTGATAAGTGTTATCTTAAGCCTGGGCTAGTTTGAGCTGTGCCTGCACTCAAAACAAACACACATGCAAAAAAAAAACACACACAAATGTTTACCGAATGTATTCTGTACCTTAATCAGCTATAGCATCTTTCGCTTGTAGCAAAAATTCAAATCCACCAAAGAGATTGCATTGATTGACATTAGAGGCTTTTTTGACTTTTAGTGTGTGCATTGTGATTCGGATGTGTCCCGCAACAGGACAGAGGAGACATTCCTGGTTGTTTGTAACTGATGTGCATAAGAGAACAGTTTGGAATGATGTAATAAAAAGTAATAAAAAAAAAAGGTAAAAAATATTAATAAGAAAAATAAAAAAAGACTGCAAAATCCAATATTAGCTCACTGTCCAGGCTTTAATTTGGACTAATCTGAATGTAACAAAGATATCTTGACACAATCTCATGGAAATCAAACAATAAAACCACCATCAAACAGATTCACTGCATTACAACTCCCACAAGTACAATATACTGCACATATCTATTACAAATTGAATGATTTTGAATGTTACATTGCCCCCCGTCCCCTTATAAGGAAGTATAGAAGGCTTGATGCTGTTGAGAGAATGCTAAGAGTTGAGAGATGAGTGTGTATGAGAAAGTAGACACTTAGACACTGTGTAGGCCTCGAGCTGGCCAACTGCCCTGCACAATTAGACACGGTGTAGGCCTAGAACTGGCCAACTGCCCTGCACAAATTTGCAGTCCAGGCACTTGTTTAAGTGAATTTATTGCAGTCATCATCCAGAGTCTGATGAAAAAGCCTCTGGGACCAGATGAATGGTCTGACAGTTGCTAACTATTGGCACTGTGGACATTGCTACTTCATTAAAATGCAGTACTGATAATTTGCCTGACTGGAAATTTACTATCTGTAATTATTTATATCTGGTTTTTTTCAGTGATTAGGTTTTCTACTGTCTAGTATAAGCAGGCCTAAGGCTTGAGATTGCACCTGGCGTGGTTTCTATCTGATTTATTCTGGGTTATATTGGTAACGTAGATATTAGCAGCAGTTGTTAACACCTCCCATAGACGCTCATTAGAAAACTGTACAGAACATGCATGCTTGGATAGCTGTAGACCCCTGGAGTTATGGGTTCTTCTCTCATTGGGTTTGAGACAGGTTAGTCTGGTGATGTTCATACTATTAGATTGAGTTAGGAGGGGCTTTGGAAGGTGTCTTCACTGCCACTTGAAGTCTAGGATGATCCAAAGAAGGATCAGGCGGTATAGGTAGTGTCACTGTAAAAAACTAGATTGGTATAGTGTCACTGTAAAAACGAGGACAAACATGTATCACTTTGTTCCGTTTCATCATATTGGTCTGATTTTGGTAGTTGCATTGGGATTTGGGTGTTTCCCACAACAGACAGGTTGTGTTTGTAACTGATGCACATAAGAGGACATTTTGGAATGACAAAAAAGAAAAGAAAAACGGTAATAAAAAAGAAAGTAAAATCAATATTAGGTCACTATAGTTTGGACTAATGCGACGTAACAAAGATATCTTCGGACATTTCGAAACTATTTGCAACAATATGTGACTGTTCTGCCTCATCTGTCATTAGAGTTGTTTACAGTGAAGTAACCCAGTCTGAAGCAGTGATATTATAGCACGACAATGACCTGTTACATGAATGCTGATTTCACAATCGAAGCATTGCTTCAGACATGCTGCCACTCTGATTGTGTTCGACATGCAACACACATTGGCCTGTCTCCCACTATAGTGCCTGTCAACTGCAACACTGAAAGAGTGCTGTTTACTCTGTGGGTCTATCTGACGTGTGAATATGGGTCTATCTGACATGTGAATGTTTGACAATCTTCACTGCTTGAAATGTAATAGTGAGCCTAATCTCTTAACTCTGTTTTTTTCTCTCTTATTTCACTATCGTAATTCACCGGCAATACATCACAGATAGCTGTTAATACTATGAAACCCAATAAAATAAACCATTTGAAAAGAAAAGACACCCTGAGAGACTCGCCTTTTGAATTCTTCATTTTATTTTGAAAGTGGAATGTCAGAAGTGGTTATGGCTCATAATGATTTTTTTTTTTTTTTTTACCTCACTAGGATGTTTCCAAGCATTCATCATTAAAACATGTTGCATTACATAACATAAAGGGGATGACATTGCAAAATGTACAAACACACTGACTAGAATCTAAATGACCAAAGTAAATACAACACAGCTAGCTAGGTAAAGACTGGTGTGTGTGAAAAAGGAAAATTGCAGCCATTGCAGGCACTAAACATCCTGGCTGTCTGGGGATAAACCACCATATGAAATTAGATGTGTTTTTTTAACCTGTTCAGACTTTCACAAGATCAGACTTGGCGACGTGCTGATTATAGGATGTTAGAACGTATCAATAGTCAAATGAGGAAAATGTCACAATCTTCTCTTCTCAGCAGTCAAGAAATGACTATATTTTTACCACATACAGTAAGATGAAAAACCTAACCGCTTTCTGTCAGTCATGGAGAAGAAGGCTAAGCAGACCATCTGGTTCATGTTCTGTTATCTTACCAATTAATTAATACAAGAAAGATATTTGCAATATCATACATACTGTAAGGAGCGTACCATCTGAAATCAGATAGGTAGATAGATACTGTAGATAGATAGATAGATAGATATGGAATCCTATATGGTAAAAAGAGAACACTTTGTGAATAATCTTTCAAAAAAACAAAACAGCAGTGCCACATTTTATATTTCTACTCATTTGTGAGAGTAATTGATAGTGGTGATAATCTGTGATAAACAGTTGACTTTTTGGCAGGTAGAAATATATTAGTATGATCTATTCATATTTACAATTCAAATGTTAGACTTGATGCAGGCAAAATACTATGGTGTGTACCTTTGTACAAGAAGATACTACAGTTTTCACATTTTCCTTCATAAAAAAAATAAGAAGACAAATAAAGTTCAGTTGAGTTTTGAGCTGCAGACATCACTGCAGTTTAGCAACAATGACACAAACACTACAGGTAGAAAACCATGCATGAAGTCAACACGGTGCGAGTGTGTGTGTCAGGTGAGTGTGTGTGTGTGTGTGTGTAAGGTGAGACAAGAACGATTTCTGGATAAAACAGCAAACTGTTGTTGTGTTTTGGCATTTCGTTTACAGGACAATGGCGTTTTGGGGACAATAAAATGCAAACTTTCGATTTTTATTAAATGCCACGCTTCGCATCGCCGTGTAAACTGGCAAAACACAATTCTTGTGAAAACTGTGACGACACAGCTCCACTTCCTGCATGGAAAACAATAGGATGAAACACAATAGGAGAATAAAGTAATGAATGCAAAAGGCATTCAACTATCAATATGGCCTTAAAGCCACAACTGAATTGCATTGGCATTCAACAAACTATTATGACATCAGTCTAATAATGAAGTGTTAAAAAATAGGCATTCGAGCATATTAATTAATTAAACTAAGATAATCCACATCTGAAATAACAGCCAATGTTTCACCAAATTCAGTCAGTGACACGAAGCGGTTACTAACCCAAAATGAAATGTCCCGTTGAACTAACCATGAACGGATTCATGGATAATTAACGCTCCTCCAGCAAAGTTTGCTGCACCAGCAGAATACAGACCCTCAAACTGACTGCCACATATCAATATCCTCTGCCAAATGCTCTGTATGGAGGATCGAGGGCGCTTGGTCCATGTTAACATCTCACTAGCATCTGGAGAAATAATACCCAAAATGGTATGCACTGTTTGGTAACTGTGTCGTCTTCCAAACTGAAGCAGGTCATAACTTACCTACATAATATGGGCAAATAATAATTTAGAAAACAGGTCTATTCATAGGGCTTTACTGGGTTTTTATGGTTCTAAACTTGAGTAACTATTTAGTAAATGTTCTTATAAACAGCCTAGTATTTTCTTTTCATACCGTGACATGTTTCGACTGCTGCAGTATTCCTGAGATGATGATGTTGCTGTGACGTGTCCTGTCAGCTCATTTATATGGGTTTGCTCATGCTACCTAGAGTGGTAGGATGACCATGCCCCCTGTTGGCTGATGGTTTCTGTAGGACTGCATCCCAGGTTTGAGAGATGTATCCCCCCTCATCCTCCCTTTCTCATCCTGCTGCCGAAACACTCATCCATGCCTTCATCTCCTCCCGTCTCGACTACTGCAACTCACTTCTCTATGGCATCAACTCCACCCTCATCAATAGACTCCAACTGGTCCAGAACGCAGCCGCCCGACTCCTCACCCACACCAAATCCTGGCACCACATCACCCCAGTCCTAAAACAACTCCACTGGCTTCCCGTCTCCTCCCGGATCCCCTACAAAATCCTGGTCATCACATACAAAGCTCTTCACCAACTGGCCCCCCCATATCTCACCAACCTCCTCTCCCCCTACCAACCCTCCTGGTCCCTCAGATCCACCACTGCCGGCCTTCTCTCCACTCCCAAGTCCAACCTCGGCAGTTTCGGTGACACAGCCTTCTCCAGGGCAGCTCCCAAGCTCTGGAACTCTCTCCGCCCGGACATTAGAGAATCAGAGTCCCTAACTGTATTCCAATCCCGCCTCAAGACCCATCTCTTCTCCTCTGCCTTCTCTTAAGTTCCCCCTGCCTATCCCTGTGTGTCTGTGTCGTGTTTAGTGTAAAGCGTCTTTGAGTCCTTGAAAAGCGCTATATAAATCCCATATTTATTATTATTATCCTAGTTGACTGTCCCTGGGCACGTTTCCAGTTCTCTACTGCCTCCTGTCAGAGCAACATCACGCGGCACTTCTGAGGAAGACTGCAGGAAGCCAGCAGTCGAAACGTCAAGGTGTGAAAAGAAAATACTAGACTGTTCAACAGAAGTTTGCTGTTTTTTTTGTTTTGTTTTTTGCGGAGACCGTTCTCTCTCTAAAGGAGGCGTCAGACGGTGGTGTGTAGGGGGGTTGCTGTGCTGTGTGTGGGGGAGGTGTGGTCAGAGGAGGAGGACAGGGAGTGGACGGAGGCGGAGCTCTCCCTCTGCAGCTCCTCCACCTTCCTCTGGAGCTCTGCCCTCAGGACCAGCAGCTCCTTCAGCGTCTGGTGCACCGGCATCTGCACGCACGCGCACACACACACACACACACACACACACACACACAAAACATGAGGCTTCCAAAGTGGGGTCTGCGAGCCATGTCTAGGCAAATTATTTGGAGAAAAAAAAAGATTGAAAAAAGTGCTGTATCCACTGGCGATTTGACAGATTTTAGATGTAAAGGGACACACACATCCGCAGCTGACATGACTGTACTCTCTTTCAGAGGCTGTACGAGGGAAAAACTGGCATGGCCATTTTCAAAGGGGTCTCTTGACCTCTCACCTCAAGATATCTGAATAGAGAGCTAAAAGTGAACATCACTTCCTGCTTCAGCCCTGTACCAGAGATTTTCATCCGCCATTTATTTTCCCATAGACATTTCGTAAAATGCTTATAAAAATAGTTTTACTGGTTCAAACCAAACGGTTCAGATATATTTCACCCAGACCAAAACGTAAAAAAACAACATCGAAAAAACATTTTCTCTAAATCCGCAATTTTTCTGTTTTATCTCTTTAAACCGTGTTATGATTATGAGGGGGTCCTTGGAGAAAATTCTCCCCTGTAAAGCGTCCCTTGCCCCCAAAAGTTGTCTGCACCAGCCAGGGTATATGCAGGAATCCTGAAGTTAAATTCAACACCTTTTATAAGAGGATCCCCTGCCAGCCTACCTGTGGCCTCATGCATGGGTTCCAGCGGGTATAATAACTGGTCCACAGCTCCAGATGTCTGCAGGAGGCCAGCGGGTACAGAACATGCTGCTCATAGTCCACATAGAAGGGATTGGTGAAGTCCTCTGGCTGGCTGCAAGGGAAGACAAATCAAAGGCAGAACATTTTTCATCCATTCTTTTACTATCAGTCACTCACTCCCTAACATGAATGAATAAAACAACCATCTTACTCTACCTGTTAATGTAGGACCACAGCGAAACGGTTTTGTTCTGCACTTCCTAGACAAGGCAGAGGCAGGAGACAAAAGAAACAAATGAAAACTATCTTAGTGCTAATTTCAAACTTGCCACCTGTTCTGTCTGAGAAGCTGACCAATACAGCCTCACAGACGCAGGCGCAGCCTTGGTGAAATGATTTCAGTGACTGTATCAGTTGTTTGTTTTTGAACATTTTTAGCACATTTTAACAATACGGTGATAATACTGATAACCGTGATCATTTTGGTCACTATAATCGTGATCTAAAGTTTTCATACAGTTTCATCTCTAGTTGCAGGCATGAAAAGGTTACAGTAGTCAGCTCATCAGAGCTCGGAAATCTCACAGCAATATTTACATAATGCATTTTAGTTAGATTTTATTATGGGTGAAAAGTGCCTACAGCTGTATTTCTGTTGGTATAGTAAACAATTTTCCACTTGTAGTATCAAATGTTTACCCATCTAAAATATCAAAGTATCCCCTTATTTGTCAACTGCAACTGCTAAAAAAAAACTACCCCCGTGAATAGATGAATGGTACATACCTTGGCTACCCTCTCCTGTTCGCTGTTATAGAGGAATGTGCCAAAGAGACAGCTGTAGAGGTGGTCCAGCACCGTGATGAGGAACAGCTCGTTGAACTCAAAGCCTGCTGGGAACTACAAGACAACATAACCTCTTATTTAAATGCATGCATTTGTCTCCATTTATAGCATATTCTATACCACATTTATAAAATATATAACCCACCTTGTCAAGCATCACACCAAGACAGTTTAAAATATTTTAACCAACTTAATTTAAAGTCCTATCAGTAAGTGTAGTATGGCGCCCTCTGCTGAACAATGACGCAATTGTTTCACTCAATTGACAGATTGAGCTGCTGATAAAAGGACTAGAACATTATGTCGCTAAACATGACTCTGCATGTACTGTAACTGTATGTTACTGTATCCCGGTCGTTGCTCCACCCCCTCTGCAGATCTGGGGAGAGTTGTAGAGTAGACTAGCACATGCCCCTCTGATACATGTACAGTTGCCAGCTGCTTCTTTTCACCTGACAGAAGACTTTGAAGACTACAGTTGTGCAGGACTCTTGGGCTAGCAGTTCGTCAGGATTTAAACCCTGGGTCAGAGTTCAAAAGGTCAAAGGTCAGAGTTCAAAGGGCTGAGGAAGAAGCCTGACCTGTCGAGTCATCTGCCAAACACAGTCGATGAACTGGACGAAGAGAGGCGAGCGCTCCGAGTTGGTGTGGTTCTCGTCACCGTGACCCACACGCTGCACAACAGAAAATCACCTTTTAATACAGTTTATATATGTCTGAAACAATCATTCATCATTATCAACAATGGCAAATCATCTATTCGTTTTTTTTGATTGTCAATTTGTTACCAATAATCCTCAGCCATGAACAGATCAACTTGGTGGATTTGTTATCAATAATCCTCAGTAGAAAGAACCTGCTCCCAGCCTATTCAGTATAGCTTTTAAAAATGTCCTACCACTTCACTTGTCAATGTGGTCCATGTAACCTTCAGCGGGAGAAGACTCTGGCTAAGTGAGACTGGTAACTGGTGACCCTTCTCTGTACATACAGTATGTTTAACTAAGCCTTTAAGCAGTTTGTCCTTAAGGGATTCTGTAGTCTACTAGTTTTGTTGTGCTTTATTTACAAATGTGTTGCAGTTTTGGTCACCCTCCGGTGGTCAGAAAACCGCTTAGTCCAGGTTTAGATTTGGAGCTCTGGTACAAAAGTGAAAAATTTCGTTTTTTGTTTTGTTTTGAAGGCCAGTGTAATTCTAGTGTGGTGCTGGTAATATAGCATTTGAAAACATGGCGGGGCGTCTTCAAAGTTAAGTATATGTTGTGTAAGCACTAAACAGTGCTGACTGTGCACATAACTGCAGAGGCAATATTTTTTTATGACATCTTAAAAACATTTTAATATTTAAGCAAACTGAGAGTGCAGTCTGTAGTCTTAGTTTATACCAGCACAGTGCTATCATCAAACTTGCGTTTGCTAAAATAACAATAGTTAGTAAAGTGTAACGATGATGATATTGCAATAGCACGATTTACATGTTTTACATGTTGATGTGTCGAAGATCCGATGGCACGGTTTACATGTCTCCTTGAGTTGACAAATCAATTCATTTCTACAATAATCGACAAAATTGATTCTAAAAATAATCAATTGTTGCAGCATGCTTCCTCCTTCCCTCTCCCCATTCCTTACAGCAGCAAACTTGTGTCCAAAACTGATCCACTCCTTCTCCACCAGAACCTGGAAACACAGAAATACATTATCATTCTTTAATTTCTCCCCAAATGTAATTGGCCAATTATTCCCGCTGCTGTCCCGATCGTTGCTCCACCGATCTGGGAAAAGTTGGAGACTAGCACATGCTTCCTCCGATACATGTGCAGTTGCCAGCTGCTTCTTTTCACCTGACAGCAAGGGGTTTCACCAGCAGGACATAGCGCGTGGGAGGATCACGCTATTCCCCCTGGTTCCTCTTCCCCCCGAACAGGCGCCCCGACTGACCAGAGGAGGCACTGGTGCAGCGGCCAGTACACATACCCTCAATCCGGCTTCCTACCCGCAGACACGGCCAATCGTGTCAGGACGCCCGACCAAGCCGGAGGTACAGTAACACGGGGGCTTGAACCTGCGACCCTCGTGTTGGTAGGCAGGGAATCTACCGCTGCACTACCCAGACGCCCACACATTACATACATTACTATGTTGTACAGATGAATCCTGACAGATGTAGTGTGTGTTGTGGTGTGTAACCTGGAATCCTCTGAGAGTGCGGTAGTGGCTGTCCAGCATCAGCATGGCCAGAGAGGTGAGCTGGGCGGTGCGGTCCCAGCCGTCACTACAGTGAACCACCACCGACGTCTTCCCGGACTCCAGCCTGTCTGCGATCCTCACTGCCCCGGCTAGCAGCAGCTACACACCACCGGACAGGACCACCAGGAAGCACATTAACAACAGTAGAGTGAAAGCATACCTGCCAAGTGCCAACACTCACGATTTTCGCGAGAGTCTCCATATTTCCTGTACAGTGCGGATCTTCCGCCCGGGACTTCCACTTCCGCGCAGCGGTGCCTTTTAAAAACATACATTGCATCGCTTTTATTTTGAAGGCTAAACGTCAAAATAGGTATATATTCACTAGCGTTCGGGACCGGGACTCTTATATTCGCCGGTACAACAACAGAGCGGCACAGCGCGGAGGAGGAAGTCCCGGGTGGAAGATTCACGCTGTACAGGAAGCCTAAAAAAGGTACGGCTGTCCCAGAGTCTATTTACGTGCAGAAATAGACTCTGGGTTCCCAGATTGTATGGGTACTAATGAGTCTCCCCTTGACAGATAAGGTAGCATTTTTTGAGAGGGTAGCGCAAGCATTTTTAGAAAAATCTGGGATTTTCTGTGGAATCAGGACATTTCCCCAGCCTAATGTTGGCAGGTACAGTATGTGATAAGTCATCTTTTGTATTCAAAGCTCAGTGAGGCCATTTACACCTGGCGCTAAGATGTGTTTTCTCTGATCAGATTGCAATCAGATTGTGTTTTATCACTTGAAAGTACAGGTGTAAACACCCCCAAAATGCATTGAAGAAGGATTGCAATCTGATCGGCCAAACCACCTCCAGAGGTGGTCAGGGATGCATTGTGTACACATTGAACACAAGTGTAAATGCAATGTGTCCTCTCAATCTGGATACAGCAACTTTATGCGGATTGAGAGGACACCCATTTCTGCCATCAGATTTGCAATCTGATGGCAGAAAACGCATGTTAATGGCAGGTGTAAATGGCTTCAGTGAGAAAGGTGTCATTAGGGATCTGATATAAAATAGTCTTACATAAGATAATGAATTAAACATGGCAGGACTATTTCCATAGAAAATATATTCTGCATTGATCCTAATGACTTGTAAGTCAAAATACTTCTTTTCAGTATTCCTAACATTCAAAATAAAGTCTTCTGTGTGGAAGTTGATGCAGTTCTCACCCGGATGTATTCCAGCCAGTGTGTCTGGTCGATAGCGGAGTGCCAGTGGGCCTCGTCGATGGTGGGGTAAACCACCTCCTTCATCTTCCTCAGAGAGTCTCGTATCACGTGGATGTTGGGGATCTCCAGGAAGTTCAACTCCACGTTGTGGTAAACGTTCTCACTCTCATAACCCCCATCCTTCGCCTGGGAGTGGTGGTGTATGGTGCAGCATAGAAAGATTACCATGTATTATTATGTCAATGACATTACTGCAGCAGAATGCCATACATCATAATAACTGAAACCATGAAAAGCTGTCCAAAACAAGTCCAGTTGTGTATGTTTGGCTTTAGATCAGGGGTGTCAAACATACGGCCCGCAGGCAAGATCCGGTGCACCAAAGGGTCCAATCTGGCCCGTGGGATGACTTTGCAAATTGTGAAAATTGCACTGAGAAGTCCCCAGTAAGAATAACTGGAGCATTTGCTGCAGCTAATTGGGATCCTAATAAACTAAACTAAACTAAACTAAACTAAACTGAACTAAACTAAACTTTTTCTTTTTTTTACTTGTTCACTGGTGTAAGTGAAATCCCCATTCTAAAACCCCATCGACTTTTCCCTGTAAGATCCAGGAAGCCCGCGGCTTCCGCCTTCCGCCTACAAAAAGACGTCATCCCTGCGGTGCTCTGTTATCTTTGTGATTAAAAGCGGGTACCTTGTTGGTGTCGGCCACGCTGCTCTGCCGCGCGTCAAAGATGCTGAGCTTGTGAGACTGGGCGTTGGCGTCCATGATGACCTGGAGGAAGCGCTCGTCCTCTTTACAGCGACGGTCTGAAGCTCCCACCAGCGGCTGGCTGCAGCGGGTGATGGTGGCCTGGGACTCCGGGTGGATCCAGGACAACACCTGCAGGCAGAGGGCAGGAGTTGCGTTGAGTTGTCTTCAATTATTCAATGTGGGAGACAGTGATTAATAGGCTATGTGCGACGTTAGTAGGGGGCACCTGACGCAGATTATGTGTTTTAAGCAAATCGTTATCACGTTTGTTGAATGTCAATGCGACTCATTGTGCCTGTGCCATAAGGCTGTATAGTATTGGGCTAGTTCAATGCTCCTATTGCCTACCATTGTCTTCCATGGCGAAAAAGGGGGCTGTGTCATCACCTGAATTGCGTTTCTCCACTTTACACGGCGACAGTAAGGGGCGGCGTTATCAAGAATTCCACTCTGGGAACTGTTTTCACTTTTTTGCGTTTTCAGGCACCAATAACACCGTTCCCGTGTAAAAGGAAGGCACTAACGCTAAAAAAGTTTGCATGCAAAAGGTTTTTATGCAGGGAGCGTTGCCGTGTAAACAGAGCCTAAGTAAGAGTAGCACTATCCTCTCAGCTCAGTAGAACAGTCATACTGACCGGTATGTGGTGCTCAGTAGAACAGTCATACTGACCGGTATGCGGTGCTCAGTAGAACAGTCATACTGACCGGTATGTGGTGCTCAGTAGAACAGATTCAAGATTCAAGATTTATTAAGTGTCCCAAAAGGGCAAATTGGATTGCAAAAAGCGTAGTACAAAGTACATACATAAAAACAAATAAGACAAAAAAACATTGTAAAAACAGTCTAGAGCAGCAGTTTAAAGTGCAACACAATAGTTAAAGTGCAAATGACAACAGTAGCAACGATCTAAAGTGCACAGTAGAGATATAAAGTGCATGGTAGCAAAGTGCAGTTCACTCTCAGCAGCACATTTATATCACAAGAAAGAGCTACAATGTATCATTGTATTAAAGCACAAAAGAAAAAACCTCGGTCCAGACCAAAGGGCAGACAAAGTATATAATACAGATATACTGTATTGTACCCCTAAGAATAAATAAAGATAAAAGAATAAAAGGATAAAATAAATAAAATAAATAAATAACAAAATAACAGCGTTTTTTCCGGTCATACTGACCGGTATGTGGTGCTCAGTAGAACAGTCATACTGACCGGTATGTGGTGCTCAGTAGAACAGTCATACTGACCGGTATGTGGTGCTCGGTAGAACAGTCATACTGACCGGTATGTGGTGCTCAGTAGAACAGTCATACTGACCGGTATGTGGTGCTCAGTAGAACAGTCATACTGACCGGTATGTGGTGCTCAGTAGAACAGTCATACTGACCGGTATGTGGTGCTCAGTAGAACAGTCATACTGACCGGTATGCGGTGCTCAGTAGAACAGTCATACTGACCGGTATGCGGTGCTTGGCTCTGAAAGCGGCCACTCGTTTGATGTGGTCGTCCTTAATGCTGGCGGGGATGACCAGGATGGAGGGGTAGGTGTCACACACCTCATAGCTGCTGTTCATCTTACTGAAACTCCAGCTCTCGTTGGGAAGACCCTGAAAAACACATTGAATCTTGAGTGAAGGTATCATTATATATTAACACATGACATTTATGGCTGCGTTGATCTGTAGAGGTCAAGTACTGTACAGTGAGACCATTGCTTACCTGTCTCCTGTATTCAGCTATGGGGTCATACACCTTCCAGCCGTCCACAGGAAACTCCTCCTTGTACACAAAGGCGAACAGAGGCTGCAACACCAGAGGACAGTTAGTGACAGGACTGTCCACCACAGAAGACAGTTAGTGACAGGACTGTCCACCACAGAAGAAGACAGTTAGCGACAGAGCTGTCCACCACAGAAGAAGACAGTTAGCGACAGCACTGTCCACCACAGAAGAAGACAGTTAGTGACAGAGCTGTCCACCACAGAAGAAGACAGTTAGCGACAGAGCTGTCCACCACAGAAGAAGACAGTTAGCGACAGAGCTGTCCACCACAGAAGACAGTTAGTGACAGGACTGTCCACCACAGAAGAAGACAGTTAGCGACAGAGCTGTCCACCACTCAGAAGACACCAATATGTTAGAATCCAGCAGACTGGTATACTGTAACTGTAACTGTACAATGGTTTTCAGCTGAGAAAAGTGGTTTGGGGGGTTTAGTTAAATGCAGAGCTTTTCCGCCAAATATAACTCTAAAGCATAATGTACATCAATTGTCCCCACTCCTTTGATATAAGAGTCTAAATCTCATTCACAGAACTTGTTCCAA
Organism: Poromitra crassiceps; assembly: GCF_964638095.1. NCBI lineage: Eukaryota > Metazoa > Chordata > Actinopteri > Beryciformes > Melamphaidae > Poromitra > Poromitra crassiceps. The sequence continues at coordinate 47,375,957 of NC_139628.1, read as the reverse complement.
TCTTAATGAGACCCTTTTAAAAGCCTGTTGAAACTCACCATGCTGTTGGAGAGAGGGAAGGCATGCTTAGACAACACTTGTACCACTTCTGGCTGGCTCTCCTCACTCTTATAGGCAAACCTCAGACTCCTCATGTCCTGATGCACAGAGAACATGTGATGACGTCAAGCTTCAGCTTGGCAGATGTTAACAAGAACTGGAGACTCGTCACTGTGTGTGTGTGTGTGTGTGTGTGTGTGTGTGTGTGTGTGTGTGTGTGTGTGTGAGTGTGATTCCTACCTTGCAGACCAGCTCCAGTCCTCTGGTATTCTCTCCATGGTTGGGGACGCTGATGGTTTCTAGTCGACTGATGGCTCCCAGGTTCACATCAAGCATGAATGGAGACTCCTGAACGAACGAACGGAGACTGGACTTAACACAGAACAGGACTGGTGGAAGATACGTGAGTTAAATGTTAATAACCGCTATGATGGACAAGCGTACACTCTACTTTTGTCAATGCCAGATAACTTAAAACATGAATTCAAAATGAATATTAAACCAATGACCGGCAAATAAACAAAAACAAATTAAGTGTTTGTTCCATTATGAGTATATATACCTTGAACTGAAAAAAAATATGAGATATGATAAATGAAACATGTAGTACCCTCTCCAAGCTGGTGAAGTACAGCCTGTAGTCTGTGATGGTCAGTGTCCCGGTGACCAGACCACTGAATGGACAGATATACATCACATCCTTGGCTAGATACACAGACAGACAGACAGACAGACAGACAGACAGACACACACACACACACACACACACACACACACACACACACACACACACACACACACACACACACACACACACACACACACAGGTGATGAGCAAATTGCACATAACATTCTAAATAACATTTTAAAGGAATATATACCATGCTACGGTGCATAATATGCTAATGACTTGAGATGAAGTTAGGTAGCGTGTACTAACTGTGCATTAACATACATATTAGGGATGTTCATCAATTATCGAAAATCGATAATTGATCGTTAAGGATTGGAATCGATCCTGTAGCATTTGGATCGATTTTTTAATTATTAAAAAAAAAAAAAAAAAAAAGAATTTGGACTAGGTTTGGGTGGAATTCGTTCCTCCTCGCCCCACTCCATTGCACAGCCGACTAACGTGAGGTGGAGCTTCATATAGTCTCTAGTTTTCTGGCTGGGCACGGGCCTTTGTGCCAACAAAACTGTTTTAAACATGGGAAATTCACACCGGCATGCGCCGGGGACAGCAGTGTTGGAGAGGAGACACATTGAAATAAAGAGTTCATTGAGGAGAACACGTTGTCTTTCGTATTTTCTGCCATAGGCATTCATTTTGTAAAAAAAAAAAAAAAAAAAAAAAAAAAATGAAAATTGAAAATTGAAAATTTTCTAAGTATTAATATGATCGATAATCGATAATTGATCGTTAATTTTCACCAATTATCGATTTTGGAAAATTTTCAAAATGAACATCCCTAATAGTGTGCTAAAGCATTACAATGCACTTCTGCAGACTAAATGCTGTGCTATCATTCTACTCAGCCCACAGAGGAAAATATGGCCCCCTTTACACATGGCATTCAAATGTGTTTTGGGGATTGCAATGGGATAGTGCGTGACCACATGAAAGTACAGGCGCCCAAGTCTCATTGAGGACAGATTGTGATCCGATCGGCCAAACCACCTCCGGAGGTGGTCAGGGACGCATTGTGAACACAGTAAATCAATGCAATGCGTGGTTGATTCCCTGAACTTACCCACAGCCTGGATGCTCTCTCCTGGGATGAGAGGAACCTGGTCCTGCATTTGGCCCTGCCTCCCGTCTCTCAGACCCTGCGGGTTACTGTGCGCAACTTGAGGCTGTAGACAGGAACATTTGACTGATCATGTTCACAACAAGATTTGACTGAGATGAGATCATGTAGTTCAGCAGAGGTTTTCAAAGTGGGAGGCGGGGCCTCCCCAGGGGGGCTCCAAGCTGTTTCAGAGGAGGCTCGGTGAATGTAAGTGAAAGAATATGATAATAAATATTACATTAGTTAGCAAAAGGAGAGCACACATAATAGCCTAAATATGTGTGATATGGTTAAAGAGATAGTTCAGAGATACAGTTTGGGGAATTGGATAGATTTCCCCACTTTCTCAGAGTCAGAAACAAATAAAGCCAGTCTGAAGTATGTCAAACAGCAATATGAGGCTATTTTGGCTCAATTGTTGGGTGTCAATGGGATCAAATAACATATCCATGATCGCATAGGCATCCAGGAATTTAGTTAAACTGCGGTAAGTAAACGCGTGGTTGGGGGGGGGGGGGTTGGGGCTTTGTCCCCAAGCTTTGTCTGAGGGGAAGCCCACAGTCTCAGACTTTGAAAACCCCTGTGCTAGGGCATCCACGACTGCTGCATTTCAGTAGTCAGCAACTACTCCCAAAAAGTGGTCGACTAGTCGCAGGAGATATATTCTATATTTTCACCCGATAACAATGATCAACTCTACTCAAAAAGGTCTCAAATAGGACAGCGTTAACTCCTACAGGGTTAACGCCCCTAAGAAAGCTGACAACTGTGCTTCATAGGGGCTGGGTAGAGGGTAGTTAAAATAGCATAAAACGGTTAGCTAGCTTAGCTGACTATAGCCCGAAGGATCATTTTACAAAGCAACTTGTGTTATTATGTTAACATGAAAACTAGTCACTCCTAATGTTTGTACTTAACCAGAAGTAGAAGCATTAGCGATTCATGTTGGTTAGAAAAGAAAACTTTGATTTCTTTCTCACAAAATAGGGATTCCCTTCTCGTGGAGCTACAGTGTGTTAGTGGCTTCAAACAGACAACAAGGTGGAGATTGGAGTAAGACATATAGGATGGCTGAGACAGAAGAGGGGGAATAAGGAAGAGAAGAAGAGAGACAGCAGGAGGAGGCATGCAGAGGGGTAGAGGGAGGCAGGAAGGAATGAGAGGAGAGAGAGAGAGAGAGAGAGAGAGAGAGAGATAGAGAGAGACTTGCCAAAGCATAGGGAGGAAGCTCAGAATCACTTTCTCCATCGTAAGAGAGCTGTTCACATGTATCCTGACCCAGGGGAGAGCGAGCATGGGGAGAGAGAGAGAGAGAGAGAGAGAGAGAGAGAGAGAGAGAGAGAGAGAGAGAGAGAGAGAGAGAGAGAGAGAGAGAGAAGAAAAGAAAAGAAAAGAGAAAAAAAGAAAGAAGAAGAAGAAGCATATTGAGTTAGTATAAGCAGAGATTGAAAGTAATGCTATTCTCTAGAGTGTGTTCAGAGCTGGTGGTTTCCATTAGCTAGGAGACAGACACAGACAGGAAGTAGGATGTGAGTGGGTGGGACTCTGTGGACAGGAGACAGGAAGTAGAGTTTGTCCTCCAAAATCAAAGACAATTCTCACCCATCAACCAACAAGTCATGTTCAGTTTCACACATCTCAGTGACATCCTGTTCACTTAGTATGCCATTAAGTCTGTCTGCTTTGTTAGGATAGAATATTAAAGGCACTGTAACACACTAATGTAGATGTTTAACAGTTTAAACCAATTTGATAAATGAGTTAAGAATGCATGTTCTGTCATCAACATTAGGAGTTTACATTTGGAATGAATTCACCTGAAAGTGCAGGTTAGAGGTTAATAAGACTAGTGGAATGCACACAAAATTCACTCAAGCATAACTGGCCATTTTGGACCCGGACCATAGATCATCAATCGCTTCACAACAGACCTACTTACATACATCTTGCTTGCCTGCAAGGCCTCAGCACAGTAACAAGCCTCTGGTACAGTAACAGGCCTCCAGTACAGTAACTCGCCACTCCAAAAATCCATCTCAAAAGCACCAAAAACATGTATTTTATAACATGTTTTGTATTTTGTAACTGTGTTTTAACACAGTGATGAGACATGTTGATAATTTTTTTTAAATGAAATTAGTCTCAAGTCGAGGTTTTTCTCTTACAATTTTTATGATAGCATGTCTGCTGCTTTAGTATTCCCTTTCGCTGTGCAAATTAGTCAAAGTAAATAGTTGAAGTTTTCAGGTTGTGGATGGATACACTGAAAATGTAATATATTAATGTGTAAGGAGGATCACTGTGTTGAAAAAGACATGCTTTCCCGTGCGTTTTGGGTTGAGCTGTTAGGACTGGACTAGTCAGCGAGACTAGGACTAGCCTGGAGAGAGATTTTAAAGTCTCATCTAAGGCCCATCTTAAAAGTTAGTGAGCAGCACCTTGAGAAGCTGCCAAGAAGGAAGCAGCTGAAAATGAAGATTAGATCAGATGAATCTTTTCAATGGCCCAGGCCCCAGGGCAAATCTGATCACTGCAGCAGCAGAAGCAAAGGGACACGACCTCACATCAATGTGTCCATCAATGGATCATGTGAGGTTACCACCAGCATCGTAAAATATACAGGGGCACAAATTAAAAATTACATTTTCAAACATTTCAACACGTTTAAGGGAAACATTGTCTTCAGTTGAAAATAACAAAGATGATTTTTAATGTGATGAGAATTATTTTTTGCAGTTAATGTTCAGCAGTCCACAATGGATACACATGAATGGGAGGATTCACTAACTAACAGACTAACCAGCTGTCTGTGGTCCAATATTCAATTGAAGATGTTGAGCTAAATAAAACTGCTGTAGCCATCTAACCATGAAGCTATCAACCCAGTGTTCAGCCCAAGCTAAAACTCCCTGGTGACGCCCACTCCCACTCCCTGGCGGCCCACTAGTGGGCCGTGGAGGTACTGCAGGTGGGTCTGCCAACACTCCCGATTTTCACGGGCGGGCAATCAAATGGCTGTAGAAGGGTAATTTCTAAAGCTACAGTGGAGATCCTGTTATCAGAAGAAACTAGAAGACCTAAGGCAGCCATAGGTACCGAGCATAATATGCTAGCTTGTCGGGAAGGGGGCTAAAGAACACTCCAAACATAGGTTACATTTTGGCGAGGGAAAACTATTTCAAAGAGGTCCCTTGACCTCTCAGCTCAATTTATCTGAATGTACCCACGAGTCTCCCCTTTACAGATAAGGTAGCATTTTTCAAAGCCTAGCGTTAATAGCTTGTGGATTGATTTCTTCTGTTGTTGCTTATCACATGTTGTCTCAACAAATGTGTTATGCATACAAATACTTCTGATGAGTAAGGAGGGGGAAATGTTGGCAATCTGCTTTTGGGTATTTTGCCAAAATGTTTTTGTATGTGGATGGATTATTAATTTCCCTTATGCCCCAGTTCACATGCTCTGTTAATGAAATACAAAATATATTTAATATAAAAACATATAGGGAAATACATCATTTTGGTCTCGTGTGTTGATCAGAGTTGTGATGAAAGGATTTGGTGGACCCCGGTGGATTTTCAGATTTTAAAGTGGGCCGCGATATTCTTAAGTTTGGGAAGCCCTGTTGTAGTGAATGCAGCCTAATCAGTCTAATTACATTAGAACAGCTGTGACACGTCCCGTGTATCGATCGGTATGCATGGAATGCCTCTTGTCCAATCAAATTCCTTGGCTGGAACTAACTGTTGTATAATTCAATATAAAGCATATTTTGGTTAACACTTTAGTTGAAGTAGTGCTCATAAGTAAGTGTGTCATGAGGGCAACATTAGTGAATTTTAAGCCACATGGCATCATCGATGCATTGACAATTATTATAATCAGATAATTATATAATAGACACAGGATGTGCAAACTAAATTTGAATACCTCATGGGGCAACTATATAGTTAATAACATGATATTAAATTGAATGTAATTTTCTGATGACTGTCTTGAATATATTGTAACATGTAACATGTATCTTTTTTTCTGGAGCTGAGCTGTCTGTGTGTTTAACACTTTGGCACACAGACATGCATGTGTGTGTGTTGAATGTTAAGTATCTATTACTAAAGAAGCTGATATGAAGACTACAATTCTTACCATCAGATTCAGCCTCCTGGAAATCTGGGGGTTAAAAACACCAAGTACACAGGGTGGGTTACACACATACTATACACACACACGCACACGGACATGGACACGGACACACAGTGCTCCACGACACAGGAGATCTTCTCTCCAGACCTGTTACACGCACGCACGCGCGCGCACACACACACACACACACACACACACACACACACACACACAGTCAACATACAGTGTAGGCTGATGTAGAACCACTACCCCGCCTATCCTGCATTAGCTATGTACACACAGTGGCAGCTTTTGGTCAGGTATTCTGCATCTAACACCATGCCTGCACACTGGTTACAGTAACATCTAACACCAGGCCTGCACACTGGTTACAGTAACATCTAACACCATGCCTGCACACTGGTTACAGTAACATCTAACACCATGCCTGCACACTGGTTACAGTAACATCTAACACCAGGCCTGCACACTGGTTACAGTAACATCTAACACCATGCCTGCACACTGGTTACGGTAACATCTAACACCATGCCTGCACACTGGTTACAGTAACATCTAACACCATGCCTGCACACTGGTTACAGTAACATCTAACACCATGCCTGCACACTGGTTACAGTAACATCTAACACCATGCCTGCACACTGGTTACGGTAACATCTAACACCATGCCTGCACACTGGTTACAGTAACATCTAACACCAGGCCTGCACACTGGTTACAGTAACATCTAACACCATGCCTGCACACTGGTTACAGTAACATCTAACACCAGGCCTGCACACTGGTTACAGTAACATCTAACACCATACCTGCACACTGGTTACAGTAACATCTAACACCAGGCCTGCACACTGGTTACAGTAACATCTAACACCATACCTGCACACTGGTTACAGTAACATCTAACACCAGGCCTGCACACTGGTTACAGTAACATCTAACACCATGCCTGCACACTGGTTACAGTAACATCTAACACCATGCCTGCACACTGGTTACAGTAACATCTAACACCAGGCCTGCACACTGGTTACAGTAACATCTAACACCATGCCTGCACACCGGTTACAGTAACAGTGTACAACGTGAGCCTTGTCTGACAAACAAATATGTTTATCGACAGCACACAAAACCATAACAGGCCCAGCCTAATAAAAGGAGGCCTCCTGTAAAAGGTTCTGTAAAAAGCTAGCAAGGCAAGACTACGTATAACTACGGTAATACTGCAAGAATTATGAGCTAGTAGGAATACATAGTTCCCTCACTGCTGTCAACACAGCAAATACAACATTTCCTTTATTCCTTCATGCCTTCATGTTGACTCATTACATTATAATAATACACTGTCATTTAGCAGACGCTTTTATTTAAAGTAACTTGTAATAAGTGCATGTTGTCATTAGTATATAGACAGTTTTCATGGAATTCTGTTGCTAGGGAACAGTTTGAAACCTACCTTATTTCCTGTCAGCTATTGTATAAGTAAGTGTAAGTTAAAACCATCTATGCATTAGTCAAACCAACTGTATATCACAGGCTTCATCAGCTACTAAGCCTTTAATAGGAAATAAGTACTATTTGTACTAGTAGTCAGATTTCCTTTCCTTTTTTATGAGAGTGGGGAAGGGGAATTTTGTTGCATCAATGGCGTCGAGGGAAGCCCCTCCAAAACAATTCATTTGATTCTATGGGGAGAAGTTGGGCCTCCTTAAAAGTGGTTGACCCAGAAGACAACGCTTTAAACAACAGTGGTGGTTCTGAAGGGGAGCAGTGACAGGGCAGGTAAAGGAGAGACAACAGCCTGCAAAGAGCAACTAAGCAACTGCGGGTTGCAAGTGGGACCACTAGTGCAAGGAGTGGTACCAGTGCAAGGAGTGGTACCACCAGTGCAAGGTACTTACTAAGCAGTGCACGCAAGTGAGCAGAGGCACAGAATAGAGCCATTAACTCCCAAACTTAGTGCAGAAGGCCTTGACACACCTTGTCCAGGTAAATATACCTAGACACGCTGCACACACCTTGTTCAGGTAAATATAGCTGGACACGCTGCACACACCTTGTCCAGGTAAATATACCTAGACACGCTGCACACACCTTGTCCAGGTAAATATAGCTGGACACGCTGCACACACCTTGTCCAGGTAAATATAGCTGGACACGCTGCACACACCTTGTCCAGGTAAATATACTGTAGCTGGGCACGCTGCACACACCTTGTTCAGGTAAATATAGCTGGATATGCTGCACACACCTTGTTCAGGTAAATACTGTATAGCTGGACACACTGCACACACCTCTCCATTGACAACATACTTTGGCTTTTATAGAGCATTTTGCCAGATAATTCAAATTAAATGCTTTGAGATAATCTGCCAAATCAGACATATCAATGTATTAAATACAGGCTATTCTTTAGTCAAGTGCATGACTCAATAGAAGTGAAAGCTTAGTCTGCAGATAAAACTAACACAATGACTAAAGGCATATAGTAGACTGGCCGGGTCATTTTATGCTTAAAATTTATGCGTATCCAAAGGAGTTTTCCTTGTAAACAAATAGTTTTCTATAGATATTGTTATAGAAGATATTTATCGGCTATAATTTCATATCATGGCAATAATACATAAAAATATACATTGAAAATGATCGGCCCGATATATATTGTGCATCCGCACAGAAAAAGGTGCACCCAGATGCTGCGGCCACACTGATCCGTCGAAAAAATGAATTATTGAGGGATATATTTCTGATATATTTCTGTCTGTGGGCTGTTTTGATACGTCGACAAGGTGGGATTTGCGGATACAGCTTTGCTCATGATGGTATTAGAAGAAAAAAGGAGCAGCAGACTAATCAATCAATCAATCAACTATACACAGTATAGATTCAATAAGAAACTGACCTACAGTCATCCCAACATTACACCAGGCTTTCTCTGTTTTATCTTTGTTTTAATTGTTGTTTCCATGATCGCCTAATTTTTTCCTAAACAAATGTAGGCCCGCCTCTGAAAATGCCACAACAGTAGTTTTGCGGTATTGTTCTCAACCCGACTTGGTCTTGGTCTAGACTCGGTCTCGAGTCTCGACCCCCTCCAGTCTTGGTCTTGACTCGGACTTGATTCACCAATGACTCGATCTTGACTTGGACTTGACCGAGGCGGTCTCGACTATAGCCCTGGAGTAGAAAGCAGGCTACTGACAGCCTGAAGCAGATCAGCTAAAAGCAGCATTTTTAAAGGAAAGATTTTCCGATTTTCAACCCACTTTGTATCATTATAATCTCGATATTATAAGCAGATGAACAGTGCTTACCTTCTCTATATGTTTTCCACATGGAGAAATATCCTCCGTTTGGTTGCCTGCAGAAACTCTGCCCCCGCCAGCTGGTATGAGTCATTAAGGCTTGTTAAGCCTCTCGATGGATTCTCCGTGGATATGCGCATACAGAAAAAATAAACAATAACAGCCACCCTCGAAGGCGCCCTTGAGCAACATCTGTTTACTTCCGCGTTGCAGAATGTCCAGCATGACGCGTAACGTGTCATTCTGTTACAGAAGTGCCTGGAATAAACTGCAGAGCTCTCAGTGCAGGAAAACATGAAGACAAGGTAAAGGCTTGCCATCTGCATATAACACCGATATTGTAATGATACAAAGTGGGTTGAAAATCTGCAAAGCCTTCCTTTAAACACATGGGAAAATAACAGATGCCTGGACGGCGGACACACACTAAGCGTGCACATACATACATACATACATACATACATACTGGCACTGCCTTACCCTGAAATCTGCTCTTCTCCCAGCCTGCCAGTTACAAAACACAACCTTATGAGAAATACTGCCAGGAAACTGTGTGTGTATTGTATGTGTGTACTATGAATGTGTGTGTGTTCAGTCAGCTACCTTGCCATCCCTGCTGATAATGTCCGGGGGAACCGATCCTGAGATCTGACTGGAGATGGTGGCTGCTATCAGCTGTTTACACCACTCTACGTGAGATCCTGTTGGACTGGAGAGAGAGAGTGTGTGAGAGAGAGAGAGAGATGCTCTGAAATGGGCTTGGTATTAGGGCTGCACGATATGCAAAAAATATCACATTGCAATATTGACAGATATTGCAAATGCGATATGAGTCGAGTTTATTTATTTTATTTTATTTTATTCGTTTATTTGACAGGGACAATGCATATCAGAAAAAACATGCCAGAATTAACCAAAAAGGCTAGTTTTCATCTGTAGTCCCTGGATCACAGATACAAGAAATACAAAGGTACACATACATACACAGAATAAATACAATCATCTGAAATATTGCATATACTGTACATGTCACACACACACACACACACACACACACACACACACACACACACACACACACACACACACACACACACACACACACAAAAACAGGCAGTCATTGGAATTATAGTGGCTACATAATTGATTGCTAATGAGCTTTTAGTGGGAATGCAGATTTTTGCATTTCATTTTCACTGAATATATATATATATATATATAAATATGCTATTATCAATTAGCAATATTATTAAGCAATTATTAATAATAATAATAATTATTTATTTTTAGGCATTGAAGTGATCCACCAATAACCACTTTATTTTAAATAAAATCTCTGCTTTTACAATTGCTTCATACTGGTATCATCCATCCGCCACTGTTTATTTTGGTGGAACGTCATGTTCTGCAGTACGTCAGTACGAAGTGAATAGCCAGATTATTAAACAGAGTTTGGCACGGAATTCTATCCACAATGAAGAACAGCCCATGATGAGAACAGCATGTATCTGGGCTCCAGGGCTAACGTTACACAGACAACGCCCATCAGTTGCACCAAATACCATGATGATAGTATTGTCTACTTTCATGTGAATGATATTGATAGGCTATTCAATTAGAAAAGGCTCTGTGGAATGGCAAGAGTGCAGGCTAGATTCGCATGGGGAAGTGGAGGTGTAGCCTACATTAATGATGCGATCGAGTAGGAAATGCATTTGTCGTTAAAATGCCTGAGATGGATGCGTTTCCTGAGACAGACGCTTCTACTGTACGAAAAAGTTTGCTTAATTTTCGCTTCACACAGACAGTGCATGAAAACATTCTGTGTCGGCCACATCCGTGTAGCCTACAGTAGGCTACTGTACGCCTCATAATCCACCATTCTGAGCAATTAGTCCGTAGTCGCATTTTAAAGCATTGCTCATTTGCAAAAATGCAGAACTCCAAGCAACATTAATTGCAATACAATTCTAGCTATTATAACGGTCGCTACCGCCCACCACAGGAGAACCAATTCTAAAATTTGAAATTTGATTTGGCACAAGTGCTGCTTGGTCGATTCTATCTATGCCGAATTGAAGATAAGATCCTACATTCAGAGAACGTCTCTCAGTTAATGTGTGGGTTGTGTAGCTTTGCCAACTGGCAAGGAAGCACTACATTGACAGGTTATTGAATGGAGTTTGGCGTGTAATCTCAATACAATAGAGAATTTACGTTTTGGTAGCGTATAAATAAACTCACCTGTCCAGAGTTTCAGCGGCGGCTGGTCCGCAGCTCGCCTGGTTCCGGGACTTTCTGTTCGGACCCGCTCCGTCCGGCGCCCCGCCGAAACCGCCGGCTGGCTTCTCCATCTGACCGAGGCCGAGCGCTTCCTTCCTGTGCTGTGTGACCGCCCGCCTGCTGACTGGCCCGGGGTACGCTCCTCTGATGATGTCGACAGATGACGATGGGCCTAGTGGGAGTGATGGAGAGAAGAGGCTGCTGTGATAAGAGGCTGAGCTTCATGCATGTTTTTCTTTTTCTCCTGTCCAGCCATTTACTAGGCGAGGTGAGATTTGAAATCGCCCCCCACAGGCGACCAGCGGGATTACAAGATACTGTAGCGTAGCCTATATTCCTAGTAGCAATGAAAGGAATGCATGGAACTTTAATTTGCAGTAGCCAGCCTGCTGTTGCACTGTAGTAGCCTATGCTGCCAGGGCCATCAACAAATGTATAGCCTGCCTAACCCAGTGATTCTCAAACTTTGTCATGTCAAGGACCCCTAAACTGACACAAATGAGGGCGAGGCCTTGGACCCCATCTGATAAGATTTGATCCCAAATGAAAAGCCAAAATCTTATCAGATGGGGGGGTCTGATAAGATTTTGGCTTTTCATTTTTAGTAGCCTACAGACAGTGTATGAAACCCATGACCAACATAGTCACATACATTGTCATTGTGTTACAGATGGATGGAAGTATAGTGAAAATAAATGATCCTGCAGCTGAGTTCACAGACAGCATTCTGAACATTGTTACAGGCGTGCTCCCACTGTCCATGGTGGAGAATGAGGGCTTCCAGAAAATGATTTCCAGTTTCAAACCCAGGTACATGCTTCCATCAACAACCTACTTCATGAACATGATGGAGGAAAAGTATAAAGATATCAAATTCAAGTTGAAGAACAAGCAGATTGACAGTATGGGTCTCACTATTGACATTTGGATGAGCGTGGCTACAGAGGCGTATCTGGGGGAGACGTGTGACTTTCTTGGGGAGGAACAGAAATTGAGTCCCACCCTGACAACCATGCTACTTGATTATTGTATACAGTTGTATGCAATTTAAGAAATAAAAGTAATGCTTTTTCTAAAAAGGAAGCAATGTATAGTTCATTTTAAGAGACGTCTTATTTCCCCTTGTATAATTACTGTTGCTCTTTAATAACGCAACAGTAGTTCTTGTCCAATTACTCGATTAATTGATGGATTAATCGGTAGAATACTCGATTACTAAAATAATCGATAGCTGCAGGCAGCCCTTATGACCACTGTTTTGTGTTTATGCTAACGGGATCCCCCAGAGAGAGCAGAAGTGGACAACGCTACGGACTACCTCTGACCATGTGAAATCAAAAGTATATTGTGGAATAATATCTGCTACACTTCAATGGAACAATGGACTTACCTTGAAGCTTGTTGGGACTGAACTGTCAAAGTAACCTTATGTGAAATATGCTAAACATTTACTAGTAGCTGGGCTCAGGGCAAGACATCATGTCAATATTTTTTCAAAATAAGATAAATCTAAAATGTATGGTCTGATAATTGTCAGTTGTGGCACTTTTGACAGTACAGGACTACAGGTGCATTTTAAGTTCTTTGAAGTAGAAGTACAAATCAGCAGCACAAAAAAGAGAAAAAGGAAAATCTATTTAGCAAAATGTTTAAGGGGACAGTGTAGGCTGTAGGATATTTCATGATGATCTTATGATTTTGGGATACTGCTAACTGGGAGAGATGTAATTAGAACAATAGAAGTTGAAGAAAGGGCACCATGAGGCTAGGGGTGGGGTCCTGTGACAAATACACATATTTTGTCTTTTTACAATAAATACACACACACACACACACACACACACACGCAGACACACACAGACACAGACACACACACACACACACACACACACACGCGCGCGCACGCACGCACACACACACACACACACACACACACACACACACACACACACACACACACCTCACACAGTTATTGTGTATGAATGTACAGTATTATAATAAAATGTTTTATTAAATTCAAATACATAATTAAATAATTATTTTCTAGGGCTTTCTTACCATACTGATTTTCCATTATGCCTGCTGCTACAACAGGCTCATCAACGCTAACATCATCTTGTTTTGGAATTGGAAGGAGCACTTTGGACTGTTGTTTGTTTGAGGTGCTCTTTGCCGCCTATGGGCGTGCTCTGTACTTAGGGGGCGTGCTCTGTAGGGGCGTGCTCTGTACGGGCCCCGGCTCGAGCTGGAAAATAGTGCTTTGACAACGGGCCAATCCGCGCCATGACAGCCCGACACGTGACCTGGAGTAAGTTCCTGCTGCGGCCATAGGGAAACAGAGCGACATCCAGCCACGGGAGAATTGCACTTTGTGGGTAAGTAAAGACATTTGGCCTCAAAGTGAGCAGCAGAGTGCAGTTTAGGGACTGTTGGGGGGCTCATGGTGTAGGTTTCTGTGCGCTGCAGCGGTGAGAGAGGCTGAATTGGAGGTGTAACAAGCTGTCGTTCCGTCTAGGCCTCCGCTATTTCCTGGTGCAGCTGCACTGTGCCTGCCTGCCTGCCTGCCTGCCTGCTGGAATGGCCAAGTTGGAAAAGTTGAGTTTAGGGGTGTTGGAAAAGCTTGGTCCATCTCTGATCCTCTATTAGCGGTTCTATTCGTCCCCAATGTATCACATTTACTACTTCTGTTTTGACGCCCATTGTGTTTTCCATAGCTACACAGACAACAGAAATGTTATTGGCTCCTGTATTTTTATTCAGACCTCGTCTGTTTTGGGGGACTGTCGCTGTCCAACAACATTGAACTGGTCGGCCTAACGTTGGAAGACAAACTGCACTGCATAGACCTCCACCCTGCCTGCCAGACACTCAGCTGTCACTTTTTACTCTGTGCAGACTGCTAGCGAAATATAATTGTAATAGTTTCATTGTAGACTAATGATAGTAGCTGCAGTGCACAGCGGACCGCGCGTTGACTTGCAGCAGATCATAGGAGAGGTGGATCATAGATTTTTTTAAACTGCTATAAAAAACGTGCGTTGAATTTCAGCTCTAGATAGTCTCTCCAACCTATTATTATGCCCCATACCCACAAAACGTGTGTTCTACTGTTAGTCTGAGGAATGTCTATTAACTCCATTATTTACGTTACCCTGAGGTGTTGCTGTTGGATTGAAACTATAGAGTACAGGAGTTCTTTATGTGTGTCTCTTGCTTTTCTTCAATGCTCCAGCGCAAACCTTTTTGGGTGTGAGAGTTTTCTGCTTGCTGAAACAAACATTTCATTTCATAATAATTATATTCAATTAAATAATAAAGAACTGTACTTAATATGCAATGAAAGTACACGTCTTTCAGGTTTGTTCTTTTGTAGCCCAATGCATTTAATTCAACCAAAATAGCCAGGCCTATCTCATTCATAGCCCACCAACCTGCCATGTTTGCCCTACATGTCGGCAGGTCAGTACAAGCTGTCCAGTCTGATGTTGGCCAAAACAAATCCAGTAGGGGACTGATGATGACCCATGGCCTGAGGGAGCTGCGTATTGATTTGATGCATACGATATGGGTTTAGCACAGTTACTAGTCTCTCACCCCTCTGAATGCTTCCCTTTTTATTGCAAAGGTTGGTACAGCATTGTTGTTGGGTGGTTGGTTGGTTTAGGTCAGGGTTGTGTTGTGTTGTGTATTATTATCCTCTCTTTGCGACAGGTCTGGAAAGTAATTGAAAGTGCTTGGATTTATGAAGAGGTCCTTAAAAGTGCTTGGATTTAACCTAAAGGATATGATCTCTGAGTTTGAGCCTCGTGCACTCTGTCATCTCAAAATCGACCTACATCAGTAGTGCTGAGCCAAGCTTGATACACTTTCTTCCTATCTACAGTACACACTCCATGTAGGCTACAAGCATGCAGCCATTTGCTGATTGCTGCGCTGTCATTGGCTGTTGTGCGCAAATATGTGGCTGGTTGCCTAGGTAACTCATTGTTTACCTTCCCCCCCTTTCTCTCTCTGGTTTGGGATGGGTGACACCATGTCGATGGGTGACACACACAGCCCATGGCGGTGCAAGCTATCATCAAGTATGACAACCACCACCACCAGCTATCAGGATAGAATAATGAATCAGTGTGTGTGTGCGTACTGTTGAAATAATTAATTATACAATGTGTCCAGATGCTGCGGTCATGTGGACCATGTGGCGTTTGTTGTTGTTTTTTTATGTCGAAACATCCAAATTCGCCACGCCACCTACAGTTTGTCCTTGGAAAGTGCTGGAAAAGTCCTTGAAATCTATCATTGCAAAATATACTTGTTCTTTTTCAGTCTCATCGGTTATCATCCATCTAATTGCTCTAGTAGTCGTCGCTGACATCAATATGGAGGCGGGCATGCAAGGGGTGATTGTATTGGCCAATGATGTGGTGGTGATCCATTCCGTGTGTGATCACAGACAGGGTTCCTTCCTACGCAGTTTGGAAAAGTCTGGAATATGATTTGATGGTGGTAATTTCCAGGTCTGGATAAATATGGAAAAAAGACACGGTGAATAGAACAAGGCTGCACAGACAGACACCGTGGAAATTAAATTATTTTACTGTTTTCAACTGGTTTTCGGTTCTTCTGGAGACTAAAAAATGTGGGATGGGGGGGGGGGCAATAATATATTTATTCAATATGTTGAGGGAAAATAATATGAAGAGCAACATTTAGTTTACCTGCTCTTTGGGCAGAGATGTTTGAGGGTGGATCATCGTCCAACTTTCTGTGTATTGTGTGTTGACTAAACAGCCACATAGTCAGAATGTGACATCCATGTTAATGGTTGGATAAAAAAAAAAACATGTATCCAAATAATAAGCATGTAGCTATTGTACTCAATACTCACATGTCAGATATGGTCTGAATTAAGATCTACTGAGGAGTCTGGAAATTAGATTCTGGAAAAGTATGGAATTTTGAAATTGGAAAATGGTACTTAGGAACCCTCGATGTCAAGTCAAGTTTATTTGTATAGCCCTAAGTCACAAGCATGTCTCAGAGCAGAGGACTTCACAGAAAATATGTCCAGCTAAATCTAGCTGACACAACAGTAGCAATTACAAGGATGTAATTGTAATTACTAGGATGTTAGCCTAGTCCCTCCCTGACCAATCAAACAAGGAACATGGTGAGGTTTGTGAGTGCAGCTTCACACTCTTGGGGTTCAAGAAAAGCATCAACATCGGACAGTGTGAGCATTTTGTAATGCCTACTCTAATGCAAACCCAAACAATAATGTATGTATGTATGCCTCCTCGCCGCTGTGGTGAGCATTTGTACTAACATTGATAATGCAGCTTAAAGCTTAAACCTTAAAGAAGTCTATCAAAAGACAAACTTGACCTCATCCCTTGACAAATGTTGTAATGTATCATTAGTCACAGCAATATAGAGAAGTACACTCACAAAACATAAGAACAGTTGCAACCACAGTGACTAGCATGAGGCTTGAATGCCGTGTAGCTGCACAATATTGATTGTATTGTATATCTGACTTGAGTGATATTATGTACAGCTGTCTGTAGCATATTATCCTCTATATTAAGACCTTGGATTGTGTGCTGTCAAATTAAACTCATGTATATTTATTATTGTACTTGGCCATATTGATCCCTCTTATGTTTTGGTGCAGATGGCAACTCTCAAAATATTCGTATTGACTCTGGATACTTGTTTATTGTGATAAAGGTGTCTAGTGGTCCTCAACTCAAGCTGTGTTGGCTCATTACTGCTGAATGAATAAAGGAGAAACAGACCAATATCTTATTCTGGTCTGGATTGTAGTGGATTATAGTGGATTATAGTGGCATATAGATCAGGGGAAACCAAGTGAACTCAGTATTAGAAGAACAAACATTGCCTGGAATAGAAAGCCACACAAACTCTCTGTTCCAGGTGATGCTTCCTTGCTTGCGCAGGTTTCACAATAATAGTAATACTTTCTTCTTCATAAGGTTTGTTCACAGGCTTTAGAGCCAATGAATTCTCTCTGTGTTTTCTTGGAAACATCCAGTCATCAGTACTTTGGCGGCCCATCTGATGCCAAAGCATAGGATCGGAACAGGGTTTACGTTAGCCGTCTGTAGACAGCTTTTGGCCTGGATCATGTGTACCGTAAATTCCGGACTATAAGCCGCACCTTTTTTCCCGTTTTTTGGCCTTTTTTGGCCCCTGCGGCTTATATAACGGTGCGGCTTATCTATGGATTTTTTCAAAAAAAAAAAAAAAATCTCTCTTTTTTAGCACTCATTCTAACTATAAAGCCACTTCTGTTTTAATTTCCTCTCTTGCCCTCTTTTCACCACACTGTATGACACTGTATGACACTGTACGACACTGTATGACACTGTGTGCACTGTAAATAACAACACAGGTGGTGTTGTGTTATGTTGTTTTGTTGAAATGTTAATAAATGGGAGCATTACATATGGTAATTAAACATTAAAACACAAAAAAAAAAAAAAAAAATACCATTAAAACACCCGCGGCTTATAGTCCGGTGCGGCTTATATAAGAAAAAAATATTCAACTTTGAAGGTGCGGCTTATACACCGGTGCGCCTTATAGTCCGGAATTTACGGTAGTTGTCCGGCAGATTAAAAATTCAACAGACAAAATAAATACCCGGTGGGTAAAATGCAGAATAAATAAATTCATTAGTAGCATAATAGCCTAATATTGTGTGTGACCTATAAGATATGTTATATAAATGACTGCTGTTAAGACCTTGGGACATGTATACAGCGCAAATCTCAATCAGGGTTTTTTACGGCAGTTTGCGACACACGGCCTCTGGCCTGTTTACAGCCAGCTACAGTTGTGCGTTGTAAACAAACCAACTAGCCAGACTCAGAGATGCATGCTCAAAAGGCCACATTTCTGACCAGAAGGATATATGTTTTGGATATGCGCAAATACCACCGTAACACTTTTCAAGTGGCAAATGGACCAGGTGATGCTGTAAGAATAGGAAAAAGACAACTAGCTACAGTACATGTAGCCAGCTGGCTGATTTAGCTAAGTGGGTTGTTTGTAAATGGCCTGTAGGTGTGTTTGTTTGTATCAGTGGTTGGATGTTGTGCTGTCTTGGCCAAACTAAACCCGTGTAGTATATTTCATAATCTTACCTCAACAGCACCATTCCTGTACCAGGGTGACTATCTGTACCACACACGACTCGCTGCCAGTCCTATCCATAGAGTTGATAAAAGTTCTATTCGCAATAGCCGCAAATAAACAGAATATAACAAATGGACCAAATGAATTTGTACCGACCGACCAGCCTGTCATTTTATTTTACTTTTTAGACCTAACTGCTTCTTCATTCACCTTATTTTCAAGTCATTTAATGTGATGTGCTAGGGTGGATAGGATAGGACATAGGATTTGAATACGTGCAAAATAAGCACAGCAGCACTGAGAATGTATTTGCGTGGCAGCGCAGTTAGCGGTGCACTTCACCCTTTGCGAGTGCTTTGTGAATCACCGTTTCTTTTTGTCTTATTTGCACAGGTTTAGCGTCCGCAAAAGCCGCGCAGTCCTTTAGTGAATTGGCCCGTGAGCGTGTGTCTGAGGAGCAGCGGACTGAACCCATGACGTGTCCATTTGTGGCTCCACATCTTCACTAAGGCAGGTGATGTTCTTCACTAAGGCAGGTGATGTTCTTCATTAAGGCAGGTGATGTTCTTCACTAAGGCAGGTGATGTTCTTCACTAAGGCAGGTGATGTTCTTCACTAAGGCAGGTGATGTTCTTCATTAAGGCAGGTGATGTTCTTCATTAAGGCAGGTGATGTTCTTCATTAAGGCAGGTGATGTTCTTCACTAAGGCAGGTGATGTTCTTCATTAAGGCAGGTGATGTTCTTCATTAAGGCAGGTGATGTTCTTCATTAAGGCAGGTGATGTTCTTCATTAAGGCAGGTGATGTTCTTCATTAAGGCAGGTGATGTTCTTCATTAAGGCAGGTGATGTTCTTCATTAAGGCAGGTGATGTTCTTCATTAAGGCAGGTGATGTTCTTCACTAAGGCAGGTGATGTTCTTCATTAAGGCAGGTGATGTTCTTCATTAAGGCAGGTGATGTTCTTCACTAAGGCAGGTGATGTTCTTCATTAAGGCAGGTGATGTTCTTCATTAAGGCAGGTGATGTTCTTCATTAAGGCAGGTGATGTTCTTCATTAAGGCAGGTGATGTTCTTCACTAAGGCAGGTGATGTTCTTCATTAAGGCAGGTGATGTTCTTCACTAAGGCAGGTGATGTTCTTCACTAAGGCAGGTGATGTTCTTCACTAAGGCAGGTGATGTTCTTCATTAAGGCAGGTGATGTTCTTCACTAAGGCAGGTGATGTTCTTCATTAAGGCAGGTGATGTTCTTCACTAAGGCAGGTGATGTTCTTCATTAAGGCAGGTGATGTTCTTCACTAAGGCAGGTGATGTTCTTCATTAAGGCAGGTGATGTTCTTCATTAAGGCAGGTGATGTTCTTCATTAAGGCAGGTGATGTTCTTCACTAAGGCAGGTGATGTTCTTCATTAAGGCAGGTGATGTTCTTCATTAAGGCAGGTGATGTTCTTCATTAAGGCAGGTGATGTTCTTCACTAAGGCAGGTGATGTTCTTCATTAAGGCAGGTGATGTTCTTCATTAAGGCAGGTGATGTTCTTCACTAAGGCAGGTGATGTTCTTCATTAAGGCAGGTGATGTTCTTCACTAAGGCAGGTGATGTTCTTCATTAAGGCAGGTGATGTTCTTCACTAAGGCAGGTGATGTTCTTCATTAAGGCAGGTGATGTTCTTCATTAAGGCAGGTGATGTTCTTCATTAAGGCAGGTGATGTTCTTCATTAAGGCAGGTGATGTTCTTCATTAAGGCAGGTGATGTTCTTCATTAAGGCAGGTGATGTTCTTCATTAAGGCAGGTGATGTTCTTCACTAAGGCAGGTGATGTTCTTCATTAAGGCAGGTGATGTTCTTCACTAAGGCAGGTGATGTTCTTCATTAAGGCAGGTGATGTTCTTCATTAAGGCAGGTGATGTTCTTCATTAAGGCAGGTGATGTTCTTCACTAAGGCAGGTGATGTTCTTCATTAAGGCAGGTGATGTTCTTCATTAAGGCAGGTGATGTTCTTCACTAAGGCAGGTGATGTTCTTCATTAAGGCAGGTGATGTTCTTCATTAAGGCAGGTGATGTTCTTCACTAAGGCAGGTGATGTTCTTCATTAAGGCAGGTGATGTTCTTCATTAAGGCAGGTGATGTTCTTCATTAAGGCAGGTGATGTTCTTCATTAAGGCAGGTGATGTTCTTCACTAAGGCAGGTGATGTTCTTCATTAAGGCAGGTGATGTTCTTCACTAAGGCAGGTGATGTTCTTCACTAAGGCAGGTGATGTTCTTCATTAAGGCAGGTGATGTTCTTCATTAAGGCAGGTGATGTTCTTCATTAAGGCAGGTGATGTTCTTCATTAAGGCAGGTGATGTTCTTCACTAAGGCAGGTGATGTTCTTCACTAAGGCAGGTGATGTTCTTCATTAAGGCAGGTGATGTTCTTCACTAAGGCAGGTGATGTTCTTCACTAAGGCAGGTGATGTTCTTCATTAAGGCAGGTGATGTTCTTCATTAAGGCAGGTGATGTTCTTCATTAAGGCAGGTGATGTTCTTCATTAAGGCAGGTGATGTTCTTCACTAAGGCAGATGATGTTCTTCATTAAGGCAGGTGATGTTCTTCATTAAGGCAGGTGATGTTCTTCATTAAGGCAGGTGATGTTCTTCACTAAGGCAGGTGATGTTCTTCATTAAGGCAGGTGATGTTCTTCATTAAGGCAGGTGATGTTCTTCATTAAGGCAGGTGATGTTCTAAGGCAGGTGATGTTCTTCACTAAGGCAGGTGATGTTCTTCACTAAGCCAGGTGATGTTCTTCACTAAGGCAGGTGATGTTCTTCATTAAGGCAGGTGATGTTCTTCACTAAGGCAGGTGATGTTCTTCATTAAGGCAGGTGATGTTCTTCATTAAGGCAGGTGATGTTCTTCATTAAGGCAGGTGATGTTCTTCATTAAGGCAGGTGATGTTCTTCATTAAGGCAGGTGATGTTCTTCACTAAGGCAGGTGATGTTCTTCACTAAGGCAGATGATGTTCTTCACTAAGGCAGGTGATGTTCTTCACTAAGGCAGGTGATGTTCTTCACTAAGGCACGTGATGTTCTTCATTAAGGCAGGTGATGTTCTTCACTAAGGCAGGTGATGTTCTTCATTAAGGCAGGTGATGTTCTTCACTAAGGCAGGTGATGTTCTTCACTAAGGCAGGTGATGTTCTTCATTAAGGCAGGTGATGTTCTTCACTAAGGCAGGTGATGTTCTTCATTAAGGCAGGTGATGTTCTTCATTAAGGCAGGTGATGTTCTTCACTAAGGCAGGTGATGTTCTTCATTAAGGCAGGTGATGTTCTTCACTAAGGCAGGTGACGTTCTTCACTAAGGCAGGTGATGTTCTTCACTAAGGCAGGTGATGTTCTTCATTAAGGCAGGTGATGTTCTTCACTAAGGCAGGTGATGTTCTTCATTAAGGCAGGTGATGTTCTTCACTAAGGCAGGTGATGTTCTTCATTAAGGCAGGTGATGTTCTTCATTAAGGCAGGTGATGTTCTTCATTAAGGCAGGTGATGTTCTTCATTAAGGCAGGTGATGTTCTTCACTAAGGCAGGTGATGTTCTTCACTAAGGCAGGTGATGTTCTTCATTAAGGCAGGTGATGTTCTTCATTAAGGCAGGTGATGTTCTTCACTAAGGCAGGTGATGTTCTTCACTAAGGCAGGTGATGTTCTTCATTAAGGAAGGTGATGTTCTTCATTAAGGCAGGTGATGTTCTTCATTAAGGCAGGTGATGTTCTTCATTAAGGCAGGTGATGTTCTTCACTAAGGCAGGTGATGTTCTTCACTAAGGCAGGTGATGTTCTTCATTAAGGCAGGTGATGTTCTTCACTAAGGCAGGTGATGTTCTTCACTAAGGCAGGTGATGTTCTTCATTAAGGCAGGTGATGTTCTTCATTAAGGCAGGTGATGTTCTTCATTAAGGCAGGTGATGTTCTTCATTAAGGCAGGTGATGTTCTTCATTAAGGCAGGTGATGTTCTTCATTAAGGCAGGTGATGTTCTTCATTAAGGCAGGTGATGTTCTTCATTAAGGCAGGTGATGTTCTTCATTAAGGCAGGTGATGTTCTTCATTAAGGCAGGTTATGTTCTTCATTAAGGCAGGTGATGTTCTTCATTAAGGCAGGTGATGTTCTTCATTAAGGCAGGTGATGTTCTTCACTAAGGCAGGTGATGTTCTTCACTAAGGCAGGTGATGTTCTTCATTAAGGCAGGTGATGTTCTTCACTAAGGCAGGTGATGTTCTTCATTAAGGCAGGTGATGTTCTTCACTAAGGCAGGTGATGTTCTTCATTAAGGCAGGTGATGTTCTTCACTAAGGCAGGTGATGTTCTTCACTAAGGCAGGTGATGTTCTTCATTAAGGCAGGTGATGTTCTTCACTAAGGCAGGTGATGTTCTTCACTAAGGCAGGTGATGTTCTTCATTAAGGCAGGTGATGTTCTTCACTAAGGCAGGTGATGTTCTTCATTAAGGCAGGTGATGTTCTTCATTAAGGCAGGTGATGTTCTTCACTAAGGCAGGTGATGTTCTTCATTAAGGCAGGTGATGTTCTTCACTAAGGCAGGTGATGTTCTTCATTAAGGCAGGTGATGTTCTTCACTAAGGCAGGTGATGTTCTTCATTAAGGCAGGTGATGTTCTTCACTAAGGCAGGTGATGTTCTTCATTAAGGCAGGTGATGTTCTTCACTAAGGCAGGTGATGTTCTTCATTAAGGCAGGTGATGTTCTTCACTAAGGCAGGTGATGTTCTTCACTAAGGCAGGTGATGTTCTTCATTAAGGCAGGTGATGTTCTTCACTAAGGCAGGTGATGTTCTTCATTAAGGCAGGTGATGTTCTTCATTAAGGCAGGTGATGTTCTTCACTAAGGCAGGTGATGTTCTTCATTAAGGCAGGTGATGTTCTTCACTAAGGCAGGTGATGTTCAGCAATCTAATAAATACTCCAAGCAGACCGGTCAGATCCCCTCACTTGACAGGTGTGCCAGCACACATAATTTAGGTGCACCCAAATCTTTTCACCACTCCTTTTGGCACTGCAATAATACATTTTAAGCGTGACCTTCTTTGTCATTTTGTATACATATTGATAATTTCTTAAATGTGATACGCTCAAAGATCTTAATGTAAATAAATGTTAAGTCACTATCACCAACTGAGTTAACACATCAATGAGCCGATAGCCCATTGATGGAAGCCTTTGCATTTTCAGTATTGCAGCATTTATGAACTTGGTGTCGATGGTGTGATTATCACTTATCGTGTGGTCTGACCTGAGGCTGCGTGTCTTGGACACTGGTGAAGACAGGGGGCAGAGCTGTCAACTGATTGCCACCTGGTGAGGAGCTTGGTCAGGTGGTAGGTGAAACCTCTGGACAGAATTAAGAAGCCCAAACGTGTACTGCGGGTGAAGTGGGAACGTCTGGTGGAGGCCCTGTCCGGGAGACCTTCAACTCCTACCTCTCTGGTGGAGCTTGTCTGGCATCCTGTGGAGGCTGGGGACAATGAACCAGAGTGGTCGGTGTTCAAAGCTTTTATTACTGAAGCTGCGACTGGGAGCTGTGATTTCAAGCTGCGGCAACCCTGGAACATGCTGGTGGTCATGGAAGCTGTCCCGACTGAAGAAGGAGGCCTTCCAGGCTGTGTGTCGGCCGTCAGGAGAGTCAGGGATCAGTTCCAAGGTACCGACAGGCCAGAAGGAGAGCAGCCTCAGCCGTGGCAAAGGCCAAGCAAGTGTGAGCAAGTGTGAGAGGAGTTGGGAGAAGCCATGGAGGAGGACTTTCGGTTGGCACCACCAGAGTGATTCTGGCAAACCGTCCGGCGTCCGGTTAATCACTGGGAAGTGATCGCCGCCATGATTGTCCCCAGATTACGTCATTCTGCTTTGCTACTGTGATTGGTCAAAGAGTTTGATTTAAGTATTGTCTCGTTTTTTAGACTCAGGTCCCTGAGAACCAACTCACTTAGAAGGTTCTCGGCTGTCTGGGACCCGTTCTTGGCCTACTTTGATGAGGTTAAGAAAGAATGACAAGTGACTGAGGTCAGAGGTGAGGGATGGCTCGCCCATTTGGTCTTTCATGGACCCCTTGCGTGGGATCCCACGCGCAAAATATCTTTTACAAGCACAAGCACCTTATGTGGCTGGTAGCATCATGTTGTAATGTTGAATTACAATTTTAATGATGTATGTAATTTGGTTTTTCTTGTTTGTGTATTATTCTATAAAAACAAAATAAAATGTTGGGGGGGGGAAAGTATCTAGTTTTTCGCCAATGAAAAAATGTTGTTGACGGAAATAATTCATCAACAAAATCAACATTTTAATACAATACTCCCCCCTCTCTCTCTCTCTCTCTCTCTCTCAGCCTGTGGAAGCCCCTCCCTAAGCGATGGCCTCACCAATCCCCGTCTACAACTCCAACCCCCTGGACACACACAGCTCCAGTGTAAGTGTATAACTCCAACCCCCTGGACACACACAGCTCCAGTGTATATACACAAGCTGACTGACACACAGCAGTGAGCCTGTTTTTGGGCTGCGTCAAGACAGCAACAGTTTACCCAGACTAGCAATGGAGAATTTACTTTCAGAATAAAGGTTTTCAAATTCTCACCTTTGGAGAAAAAAAAGAGTATTACAATGAACGAAACAGCAAATCTTGTATAAAAAATGATGTTAAGATTACATATTGAGTGTGTCTGCAAGATTACTACTCAAAATTAATATTCAGGCTAACATTATCATGAGAGTTTTATTTTGAAAGCCCTAAAGCGGAAGACCTACTTTTACATTCTGGCTGACTTGACGCTCATGCACTAAATGATGAAACAAAAAATAAGAAATTAACTGCTCATGAACTGAACTGCAAATTTTTTGGGACTGTGAACTTAGTAAAAAAAAAAACAATCTAATTAAACAAGCAATCTAATTAAACGGTATACACAGTTGAGATTAGAGTACCCCAGCCACTTATCTCTTGTTTAGTGCTCTAGTTGCCGTAGGCACAAAGGATTTGCTGTACCTAGTTGTTCCGAACATCATTATTTACAAATGTTTGCATGTCGTAGATATTAAAACCAGACAGAGAAAGGAATGAGAGAGAAATCAGAGGAAGCAAGAAAGACTTGTTTGGTCATTCACTCCCCCAGAAGATGCTGCATTGAGGGTGAAGATCCAAAAGGCTTCCCTGCGCAGCAATTTCTTAATCATGTCGCCACCCCTAGGGCGTGGCTTCACCCCTAGGGCGTGGCTTCACCTGTTCGATCCCACCCCTACAGTGTGGCTTCAATCCTATACATTTGAGGGAGGAAACCGAACCATGCTTATCTTCAGAATAGTGACGTGCCATAGCATAATCCATATTTGTATTGCATATGGCGGTTTTGTGTTCGCTTGGTCGGACCCACGTAAATTAAGCCACAGGGGCATTTCAACATATAGATGACGTGGGTGGAGTTACAATTGATGAATTATTTTATTTTTATATTTGGTACCATTGAGAGGGTGAATGAAGAACCTGGCCTTGTGTGTGTTGTTGGAGCAATGAGTACAATGGCCACAAGAATAGAAACCAGCAGGGGGCCCCGGTAACCAAGTGCTGGGGGCTGCAGTGGGGGGCATATAGCTAGCTATGCATAACACTATCTTTGATTTTGCATCATGTGGTCTTCTGAAAGATACCAGAGGAAGATTGGAGGTGATATCTTTAAGTGATGATTCACTTTTGAGGACATGCCCCAGTGTTTAAAAATGATATTCTTCACCTGGCCAGCAGAGGGGTTGTGTTCAGTAGAGAAACAAATACGTGGAGGGGTCTTCTCTCTGGTATTTTTGGACAGGAGAGAAGCACGGTCTGTATGTTCGGCTCGGTTAAGTGCCTGGTCAGTAAGTAACAGCTGTGCTGTAGCCTCTTTCTAAGAAACGTTCTTTCATCTCCTTAGATTTGAGGTTGAAATCCTCATATCAGGGCTGCTGCAGTTGCACCTTAATCTGAGGAATTGACCCACTTGAATATGTTGTTTTAGTTGTTGCTGGATGACTGCTGTTGGAATGCAGTAGTGTATTGCAGCTCAAAGGCTTGCGTTAGATAAGTCGTCTCTAAACTGTTATCACTATTTCTGGATATTGATAAATCCCAAAAATGACTAGGCCTACTTGTGAGGCTTTGTTCCTCTGTGAAAGTGAGACTACTGTCTGTGTCATTCACATACTGCATAAAAGAAGCAAACTCATCTTCAGAAGGGTTCCAGTGACCACAATATCATCTATATATCTACGGTTATGGTAAAGGTAGATTTTAGAATAGAATGGTTTAGTGATGGGGTTATTGATAAACCTTTCTTCCCAATGGCCCATGAAGACGTTGGCATAATTAGGTGCAAAACCCATCGCTGTGCCCTGTGATTGAATATAGTAAACACCTGCATATTGAAAATAGTTATTTTTTTATGGCCATTTCTGTTAGAGTAAAAATTCATTGGGTGGAAGAATACCTTCAGGATGCTTCTCAAGATGGTGAGCTAGAGCCTCTAAACCAGAGGTTCTCAAATATTTTTCAGCCAAGGACCCCTTACAAGATAGAAAATATACCGGGGACCCCCTCATTCTGATTTGTGATTTTGGGCTAAGCTTAATTGTTTCCACGGTAACGTGCTTGACTTTTAATTTGATAGGTTTGTTATTAGAATGTAATCCATGAACCATTTTAGATTTAAAGCATAAACTATTTTCATTGAACTATGAAGATTTTGCAAAAAAAAAATATATACCGTAAATTCCGGACTATAAGCCGCGGCTTTTTTCCCGTTTTTTGGCCCCTGCGGCTTATATAACGGTGCGTCTTATCTATGGATTTTTTCAGAAAAAAAAAAAAAAATCTCTCTTTTTTAGCACTCTTTCTAACTATAAATCCACTTCTGTTTTAATTTCCTCTCTTGCCCTCTTTTCACCACACCGCGGACACTGTGTGCACTGTAAAAATAAACAACGGTGGTGTTGTGTTATGTTGTTTTGTTGAAATGTTACGGTAATACGGTAAATGGGAGCTTCCTCAAACAGCCATCTCTTTCCCGACAATCCCCTCTGTGCGTGACCACTTACATATGGTAATTACGGTAAGCAAACGGCCACAAGCCCATCAACTCCCTCCCCCGACTACCAGGAGAAAATCACAAACTTCGGCGAATTCACACAAAGGAAGATCAAGGAATATTCCATCGAACCGGAGCAGATCATAAATATGGATGAAGTGCCTTTGACGTTCGACCTGCCACTCACTCGGACTGTTAACAAGAAGCGCCCTGGAGGATTCTTTCACCAAAAAAAAGCTTTGCTCGTTCTCGACAGCATGAGAACGAGCAGTAGATGATCATGAGGTGGTTTTTCAGACGTGTCGATATAGCAGTTTATCGCAAAAGTGTAATGGAAACACATTTTTCGCATTTGCACGTCATGTGACCCATATTATCCCTTGGAAAAGGAGCGGAAAATAAGTTTGGTAAGTAAGGTTCGATAGCCGTGTCAAAACCTCCGCAGCAAGTGGAAAACTTTGAAGCAACGCTACCTAGCAGAAAGACGAGTGTTGTGCAAAAGCGTAGCCGGGCAAATTAGATAATGTTTAATGGCAGAAATCGGTCCATGGTGACAGCAGGCTGCCTGTGTGCGCGCATTTGGCACAGCGGCGAGATGAGAGGATGAAAAGCACACACTGGTGCGGTGGTGCTGTCTGAAGTGAATACAGTGACTGTGAGTAGGCTAATACATTGCACACGTTTCAGGTGCAATTATAGAACCAAATCAGCCTTTTCCCCCCTCCATCTCTAAATCGGACCAGTTGTAGGCTATTAGGCTACCTTTTTTCCTCTGCCTGTCGCGCTGACTGCATTCACGCAGCCAGCAACATTTTGCGACTCATTTTCTTTTGAATTGATAATCAGGCTCGTTTATATGCATTGTAACTTCATGTTGGGATTTCCATTGACCATTGGTTGGATTTGAGCATGCAGGGGACGGGATATGGGGCAGATCCCCGTGCGTAATCACTGTGGCAGCTGCTGCAACGGGGAATCACTCAAACGCAACTTCAATGGAAACGCCTACAAGTCGCAATTGTACATTGTCGAAGTTGTAGAAATATCGCAATTCTTTTGCGAAAAACTGTAATGGAAACACAGCTATAGATGAAGAGGAGTTCGTTGGTTTTGAGTGACAATGAAGGAGAGAGGAGAGTGGTTGACGAAGCCACCCTGAACCTGTTCGTTTCCGACACTGAAGATGAGGACTTTGGTGGTTTCAGTACGCAGGAAGAAGAGGAAGACGAGCATTAGTGACTTGACTTCTCTGGTTACAGGTTTGCTGCACATATAGCCTATTGTTGTGTGATTTTGTCTGGGGATTAGTGACCTGACTTTTGTTTTGTTGAAATGTTAATAAATGGGAGCTTCCCCAAACAGCCATCGCTTTCCCGACATTCCTCTCTGTGCACGAACCCTTTCATATGGTAATTAAACATCAAAACACCCGCGGCTTATAGTCCGGTGCGGCTTATAGAAGAAAAAAATAGTCAATTTTGGTCCCGCGGCTTATACACCGGTGCGTCTTATAGTCCGGAATTTACGGTATATATATTTTTTATTACATTACATTTACATTACGTCATTTAGCAGACGCTTTTGTTTTGTCCAAAGTGACTTACAATATCACAATTTGTCAACAGTCCAGAAAACCACTATGCAACACAATCAATGACAGCCAAGATATTTTGATAGACTAGCACCATGTAGGAAGTAGTTTGAGAAGGAATAAGTAACATGTAGCATTTTTTTTTTAATTATAAAAAAAAAAAAAAAAAAAAAAAAAAAAAATTAACTTGAAAACTTTTCGCGGACCCCCTGGCAAAGTGCCACGGACCCCTGGGGGTCCGCGGACCCCCATTTGAGAACCACTGCTCTAAACCCCTTGTGTGGGGTATATTAGTATAAAGGCTCTGTACATTCTAGATTAGCCAAAATGCAACTTGGAATTGAAATAGGATGGCAGGGCTGGTAACAATTTCTTCATGAAAAAATCAATATATTGGGACAAGGGTTCAATGAGACATTTCCAGACAGATTAGGCCTAAGAGGAGGCTCCGCCACAGATTAGTGGATCTTTGGTCGGCCATAGAACACTGGGCAAACAGGAGGTTTAGTGGTCAAAAACTCCTCTTCTTGCTCAGTGATCCATTACATTACGTCATTTGGCAGACGCTTTTATCCAAAGCGACTTACGATATCACATCTTGTC
This sequence comes from Poromitra crassiceps, assembly GCF_964638095.1. NCBI lineage: Eukaryota > Metazoa > Chordata > Actinopteri > Beryciformes > Melamphaidae > Poromitra > Poromitra crassiceps. The sequence goes on along the minus strand of NC_139628.1, from coordinate 47,345,933 downwards.
AACAGTAGAGCAATCAACTATGCAACGCAATCTATGACGGCTACAACGTTGTGAAGGAATAGATAGATCCAACCTTTATCTACAGATTGTAGTACAGAAGAGTCAATATAAGCATCAATGTCATCAGTGGGGTCACAGCGTAAAGGTGAGCAGAATACATCATCTAGTTGACTCTTAGTGCCTCTGTCATAACAAAGGTTCAGAGTTCATGACAGACAACAACGGATCCCACTTTATCTGCAGACCTGATCACAATATCAACATACTTGACTGTCAGTCGGCTCCTTAATAAACGTCCAGACGGGAAAGAGTGCTCCAGTGTCTTTACTTTGCAAGGCTACTTGAAGCAAGGTAAGATTCTGTCCACTTGGACTGTTTTCATCAAACCAAAGGTGCACCAGAGAACGCAGGATAAGGGGCTGTGTATCAGGAGCATAGACCAACTTGAGAGGTTTGATCATGTTTGGAAGTCTGTGCTGTGTACATCAGGGGGTAGGTCGACATTATACATTAAATATAGACACTATATTATATGTTGTACTACTATGATATTATATTATGTATTACATAATGGTGAAGAGCTCATTTGCAAAAACAGATAAACGCCATTCTTAAAATGAATTAACAACGCCTGTTTGATACTCCTAAAAGTGCACATCAATATTATATATATATATATTATTATATTAATATATATTATGATATGTATTGATGATGTTGTATATAATTTACCCTGACTAACTAATTCACAGCGTTTTCCCTTGGTTATATAGTAGTTGAGTTTATAGTAAGAGTAATAATATTACCGTTATTATACTATAACTTTACTATTGTGCTGTTATTTATTATTACTGCTATTCACTATTACCGTACATTATATATTACATTAAGCGTTTATATATATATTCAAACAAAGTCGATATTCTTGCAGTGTCTGAAACTCATCTGGACAGTTCCTTTGAAAACCCAGAGATCGATATCGATGGCTTTTCAATATACAGACATGATAGAAACAGGTTTCGTGGTGGAGTCAACCAGGTCTCCAAACTTGGATAGTACTGTCAATTCCAACTCTGACGTGCTTAATGAAAAATACACCATGAATGAGAAGATGTGTACTTTTGAATTTTCACCAGGCTGATGTTGGGATGGTGGACATGTTGTTGAGCTCTCTGCCTGTTGGTGGGTCTGCTGACACTGACCACCTTGATAGCAAGTTGTTGAGAATTTCTGCTGTACATGTTTCCAAACCTGTCATATTTTTAATAAATGTCTTGATTAGTGGTGTGTGTCCAAAATTGTGGAAGGAAGGAAAGATTATTCCGCTACCTAAAGACACAAAATCTACTTTCTGTGTGGCCCCAGCAGCAGGCCTATCAGCATTCTGCCAGTACTTAGCAAATTATTGGAAAAGGTTGTGTTTGAGCAAATACAAGGTTTGTTTTTCTGCAAATGGTTTAACAACTATGTACCAACATGCTTATAGGTCTGGTCAGTCCACCTGCACCGCAATGACACACATTCTCGTGTGTGTGTGTGTGTGTGTGTGTGTGTGTGTGTGTGTGTGTGTGTGTGTGTAGACATCCAGAGAATCTCTGAAGATGGAGCTGTTAGCTGATGTGCCTCTGCTGCCAGGAGAGGAGAGAGTTATCGGTGAGTGTTTGTCATGTCAATAAATGTCAGCTTTGCTCATCTGTTTTATTGTTGTGGAGACCGACTTTTTTAGCCAACTTCATTCTTTTGGGCCGTGTGCCAGTCGTGAATAGATTCAGCACCCGCTTAATTTGATTCACCTTGTAACAATTACTTTTCAACTAAACTGTAACCGTGTTGACAAACTGTATATACCTGATGCACACCAACACAGTCCTCTTTTGATCCTCCTGGTCAGGTGAGCATGTTAGGAGGTAAATTGAGCAAATCTTTAAAGTTGTTTGCAGATTTGTAAACCTTTATGTTCGACTATTAGGGGACGGCCCTACTATTTCCTCACCACCGCATCACTCTCATTGCCTCTTCTTCTCCTTTTCATTTCCTTTTTTTGTTTTCTCTCTTAGTGAACAGTGTGTTACCGTGGATAGTTATTTATAGATTCAACACTGTGTTGCCGTGGATAGTTATTTATAGATTCAACACTGTGTTGCCGTGGATAGTTATTTATAGATTTAACACTGTGTTGCCGTGGATAGTTATTTATAGATTCAACACCGTGTTGCCGTGGATAGTTATTTATAGATTCAACACCGTGTTGCCGTGGATAGTTATTTATAGATTCAACACTGTGTTGCCGTGGATAGTTATTTATAGATTCAACACTGTGTTGCCGTGGATAGTTATTTATAGATTCAACACTGTGTTGCCGTGGATAGTTATTTATAGATTCAACACCGTGTTGCCGTGGATAGTTATTTATAGATTCAACACCGTGTTGCCGTGGATAGTTATTTATAGATTCAATACTGTTGCCGTGGATAGTTATTTATAGATTCCACACTGTGTTGCCGTGGATAGTTATTTATAGATTCAACACTGTGTTGCCGTGGATAGTTATTTATAGATTCAACACTGTGTTGCCGTGGATAGTTATTTATAGATTCAACACTGTGTTGCCGTGGATAGTTATTTATAGATTCAACACTGTGTTGCCGTGGATAGTTATTTATAGATTCAACACCGTGTTGCCGTGGATAGTTATTTATAGATTCAACACCGTGTTGCCGTGGATAGTTATTTATAGATTCAACACTGTGTTGCCGTGGATAGTTATTTATAGATTGAGAGTCAAATGTATGAGTGTGTATGTGGTTTTGCTGCGTTTCATGCGTATCGGTAAGCTTTCAGATGACGGACAGAAAACACGCGAAATGAACGCAGAGTACGGACAGAAGGCTCTGTCCGTCTCCGTCTCTAACGTAGAGTATAATGGAGTAAGCGGGTAAGGAGGATGGGTAAGAAATGAAGGGAATAAAAGTCACAGTCTGCCTTTGTTTCTGTGTTTCCAGATAAGGACATCATCTACGTCTGTCCGTTCAGTGGAGCTCTGAAAGGCAAAGTGGTCATCACCAACTTCAGACTCTACTTCAAGAGCACAGAGGCTGTATGTCACGTTACATTAACATGTGGGGACATGGGGAAAGATTGGGTGTGTCTGTGTGTTTTCAACAGATGGAAGCCATCACAGCCAACTAGCAGTTGGGCAAAATAACATATCTGACAACCTCACACACACCAAAGACATGCATACTGGGGACATGAGTGACAGAATGGTTTGATCCTCACTTTAATCTGTTATTACTGAGGTAGTGCCTTATATAACATGTAATGATTTAGTTTTTTGTGCGGCCTAACATTTTAAAATTTAAATTATTTCCCCAATATCCCCAAAATGATTTTGCACACTATTGTATAACCTAGTATAATATTTGTTACAAACCCTGCCTCGTTCATGTGAACGCACTCATAGCTGGATAGGTAAATCCTGGGTTAATAGAGCCATTTGACAACCAGCTATGTGATGGTGGTTATCAGGATCGTCAGTGTTAGGTTTAGTGAAGCCAGCTAGCTCAAAGATACCCTGACTTTGTTGAAGTCACTTTGTGAGAGGCCTCTGGGCGGCCCCTAATAAAAACAGATCAATCACAATAATAACATATCTGCAAGTAGGGTTCAAGCGCAATATGCCAATTTGACTGAAGATTACTTTTAGGAAAGAAAATAAACACTTATATCATATTTAGCATTTACAAGCCTATTTTTGTAAGTGTGTTGTTAGTTATTAGTGGTCTAATCACATAGACACACTGGGGGCTATGGTCTAGCTGGCATATTGGTTACAATAAAAACACTTAGCAGAATATACTATATAAATGTACAATACTGACTGCACAATTAGCTGGAAACCAACAACATGGCAGACACCAACATAATGGCCATTAATCGACATCATCAACCAAGTGTATAAATATATTGTCATATTGTGTGTGAGAATGTGACATTTGATTTTGTCATAATTTAAGCTGTGTGTGTGTGTGTGTGTGTGTGTGTGTGTGTGTGTGTGTGTGTGTGTGTGTGTGTGTGTGTGTGTGTGTGTGTGTGTGTGTGTGTGTGTGTGTGTGTGTGTGCGCGCGCGCGCGTGCGTGTGCGTGTGTTAGGATTCGGCGGTGATGCTGAACGTACCTCTGGGTGCCATCAGTCGGGTGGAGAAGATGGGTGGAGCGTCTAGCAGAGGAGAAAACTCCTACGGCCTCGACATCACCTGCAAGGTCTGTGTGTTGTAGGTTCAAAATACTGACAGGACAAAAAAGTGAATTACTCTCATTGAAGGGATAACTAAAGGGATGAAGAGGGAAAGATCAGAGGGATTTTTTTTTCTTTCTTTTTTTCCCCTCCCCCATATTTTAAATTTTTATAGAACACAAACAAGACAAAACAGACAAACAGGCTCAGACATGGGAAAGAAAGGAAAGGCAAAACAAAACAAAACATAATCAACATTACAAAGTGGTGCCGCCAGCCACCTAAGGTGCTTATGTTCTTGTAAACGATATACTTGGGATTTCACTCAAGGGGTCTATGAGAAGCCAGCCGGGCGAGTCACCCGTCACCCCTAGCCTCGTTGAGGTAGACCAAAAACGGGTCCCAGATAGTCACAAACCTTCTAAGTGTATTGGTTCTCAGGAACCTAAGTCTCTCCATACGTATAACAGAGGTCATGTCCGTCAACCACAATTGGAAAGAGGGTGGAGAGGGAGATTTCCATTCTTCAGAGTTTGTTTTTTGGCAACAGTTCAGAGGGACTTATTTCTAAAGAGGGCGTGTTAAAGGGATAGTTTGAATTATTTTCATGTGGGGTTGTATGAGGTACTTGCCAACAGTCAGTGTACTACTGTACATGCAGTAGAATGCAGCCGGAGCGCTCCCAGTTTGGAGAAATGGAGACCGGCCACATCAGGCGAGTGGAGATGAGTGTGAACAGTGTCACGAGCAAGAACATAAAGAAAACAACTTTAAAGGGGGGCTGGGGGGACATAAAATGCTTCCATACTGCTCACCTGGCATAATCCAAGTCTCCACAATTTATACCCTGTTTTTAGTTGGAATCTGCACTGTAGTCATGTGCTGCAGCACCACTCAGCAGAGCGCTCTGATGCGGCCGGTCTCTATTTCTATTTCATACAACAACAAAAATCAATCAATCAAAAGAAAAATCCAAACTATTCCTTTAATGCCCCCAATATGCAATTGCTATCACCCTGTGAAATTGGGTTGTTTTCTCCTTTGTTTAAAGTGATTGATGTTTTTCATCCTTATTGGATCTCAATTCTGCAGAAAATATGGACTTCAGTTATCATTTGAATGAGTGAATGCATGAGTACTCAGAAGAGAGAACTTGTTCTTGAGAAGAACAAGAATAACTGTGTTTGGGTGTAACTGATGGTGATGTTTGTCATATTAGGACATGAGGAACCTGAGGTTTGCCTTGAAGCAGGAGGGCCACAGCAGACGAGATATCTTCGAGATCCTCTTCAGATATGCCTTTCCCCTCTCACATAGTCTGGTAAGCGCCAGCTGCTCACCTCATCTGATGTGGCTTTCACTTGTATGGCAAATATGAAAATACTGAGATACCACAGTGGTATTTTTCACAGTGGTGATGCCCCCCCCTCCCTTTACTGAGAGCTAACACTGGTGTTGATGGATGAATATCTCACGCACGCACACGCGCGCGCAGACACACACACACACACACACACACACACACACACACACACACACACACACACACACACTCACACACACACACACACAGTTTTCTCACCTTGGTGAAGCCCGAAACCTTCTTGTTCCTCTTCACAGCTTTAATTTTGGCTGTTTGAAATACTTCCGTCTAACCTTGTGAGGCAGCTGGAATCATGTGAGATCATGAGATCACAATCACACGACAAATCCATCTTGCCACACTCCAATCTATTGGTTTGAATCTGAACCACCAGTGATCGAATGATTAAATAATAATAATTAAAAAAAATGCTAATTTTAGTTACTCAGACATAAAAAGTTATGGAAATAGGGTCCAGGTTGAAAAATACCAAAATTGTCCTTTCAGGTTTCAAGGATTTAACACTTCTGTCTCTCCTTCCCCCCCCCCTCTCCACACACCACCACCACCACCTAGCCTCTGTTTGCCTATCTGACTCAGGAGAAGTATGAAGAGCACGGCTGGAACGTCTACAAACCCATGGAGGAGTTCAGACGGCAGGTGAGCAGGAGGAGGAGGAAGGTGGTATGTGGGGTCTCTCCCTCCCTTGGGACCACTGGAAGAATTAACCAACATGGAATTCATGACAAGTTTCACCTATTTGGCTCTATGAAAACAAACGCAAAAGCCTAATACAGCTTATTGGTTTGTATACAACAAAAAACAACAAAAAGATCCCAATAAACATCATCTTTGAAGGGCCATAATGTCAATTGGACAATCAAAGGCCTATCAAATAATGGCCATAGGCATAACTCAAGGTGTGTTTGCATGAAACTTGGTGTACATATCGTGGTTTTGGTATAAAGCTCATCTGTCACGAGGCGTACTTAAGGGACCAGAATCGACACACTGTTGTATTGGGCATGAATCATATTGGAAAATTGTACGTGCTGACTTATTACAAAAATTTTGTAATAATTGCGCGTGGATATATTTAAAATATATCCATGCGCAATAGAGAGCCAAAGTCCCTCCCCTTCCGGTCGGGCCCTATGCGAACCAGCCGTGAAAGAAATAGGAATGGTGGTGAATTGCGAGAGACAATAATTTTTGGATCCCGTTTGAATTGTGCCATGAGGTACACACAGATGTTTACCAATTTAAAAGTTAACTTTGCAAGTCTTTTTTTTTTATATATTGACAGAATTTACATGTGGATGTCATGGCACCATTCATATTTATTTTTTCACAGCTGGTTTGTAGCTGAAGCAGGAAGTAGGCGGTTACGTTGGCTCTATTCACCTTATTCACCACGCCCACTTTTTCTCTCTTCCGCGTTCAACGCAAACGTATTTGTTCTTCCGGTTCAGTGCTAGTTGCGAAGGCCACTAGTGGCTAATAATATTAGCCACTAGTTAGTTATGTTATATGGCAGTAAAATGCCACTGAATGACCAAATTGATATAACCGTTAACCATTTTGAGTAACACTGATTCCATACGGATCACCAGCGTTAGTTTGTTGTTTATAACGTGGCTATATTCATAACGTTTCTATCTCGGATGCTTTATTTCAAATCGCACATAGGTTACGCAACCTAACATAGGTGCGGAACCTAACGTCCACTCCACTAACGTCATCTTAAGAGCACAATATTCCTGGAATGCAAGTTTAACTAAACAGTTACATGTCCTCTGCATTCTACATAAAATTAAGATATTACGGGTTGTTTTATTTTGTATGTTACATACGTATTGGCCAAGATATGTTAGTTTATGGGGGAGTAATTTTGCCACTTCAGAGCGGAGTGTGCGCAGCCATCTTGCCTGCGGAGTTTTTGGCAAGTCAAAACGGAAATACTATTACAAAATGACGTAATGCGGAAGCGTCCATGTGTGGGCAAAGAATAAGGTGAATAGAGTAGATAATGCAGGAGGTTCAATCAGTAGCTGATGATTGTCATTGGCTTCTCCAGGGTTTACCCAATGACAAGTGGCGCATCACGTTCATCAATAAGACCTACGAGTTGTGCGACACCTACCCCACTATATTGGCTGTGCCCTTCAAAGCCACAGAGGAGGACCTCCGGAGAGTTGCCACCTTCAGGTCGAGAGGACGCATACCGGTGAGTTTTGTTTGTCCGTCTGTTAGCAGGATTACGGAAAAAGTACCGGGCCGATTTTCATGAAACGTTGTGGAAGGGTGTAGCTCTCTCTCTCTTTCTCCTTTCATCTCTCTCTCTCTCTCTCTGCATGCCGATATGCAGGCGCGGAATAGCCACACTTACTCCACCTGTTAAGAGCTGCTGTGCGTGCATCCTAAATGTGAATTAGGCTATGTTTTGTTGTTTCGTTCATCATACATACAGTAGCCTACACTATAACCTACACATAGACGTTTGTGTTTTCTTGTGTTCAGACATAGGTTTATAGATGTTATTTATTTACCTTGACAGTTTCGACGAGTCAACTCTCGTCTTCTTCAGAAGCAGTTGCACTGACAGCTGGGTATGACGTGTCAACCAGTTGCTTTTCAGCAACACAAGAAAATACAAACGTCTATGTATAAATGAAGACATGATGAACATCATTGAACTATAACCTACACATACAAATATTAATTTAGGCTATTTAATAGGAGGAGCTGTGTGGAAATGTAATTTGAGCCTATTTTAATACAACTCAAATTGTGCTGAGTCGAGAGGATTATTTTCACCGGATTTAGTGACCGGCAGATTTTAATTTGTCGGACTTGGATTAATTATAACGGTAAAAGTCCGGCAATTACCGGATAACGGAAACCCTGCCCCACCCCTACTACCTGGTAGTTCCTCCATATATCTATTATATTAGAACAGATGAGCCATACATTATATAATCTAACATAATTATGCCTCCGCCGGCGAAGCCAGGCCGAAGGCATTATGGATCCGGGTTGTCCGTCCGTACGTACGTACGTACGTACGGCCGGCCGTCCGTACGGATGTTTGTTAACGCCATATCTGAGGAACGCCTTGATGGAATTTCATCAGATTCGCCTTAAACATTCACTTAGGCCCAAGGATGATTTGATTAGATTTTGGTGGGCCAAGGTCAAAGGTCAAGGTCACTGTGACCTCTCGAACGCCATTTTCAAGCTTGTTAACGCGATATCTGAGGAACAACTTGACGAAATTTCATCAGATTCGCCTTAAACATTCACTTAGGCCCAGGGATGATCTGATTAGATTTTGGTGGTCCAAGGTCAAAGGTCAAGGTCACTGTGACCTCTCGAACGCCATTTTCAAGCTTGTTAACGCGATATCTGAGGAACAACTTGACGAAATTTCATCAGATTCGCCTTAAACATTCACTTAGGCCCAAGGATGATCTGATTAGATTTTGGTGGTCCAAGGTCAAAGGTCAAGGTCACTGTGACCTCTCACACGCCATTTTCAAGCTTGTTAACGCGATATCTAAGGAACAACTTGACGAAATTTCATCAGATTCGCCTTAAACATTCACTTAGGCTCAAGGATGATCTGTTTAGATTTTGGTGGTCAAAGGTCAAGGTCACTGTGACCTCTCAAACGCCATTTTCAAGCTTGTTAACGCGATATCTGAGGAACGCCTGGACGGAATTTCATCAGATTCGCCTTAAACATTCACTTAGGCTCAAGGATGAACTGATTCCATTTTGGTTATCAAAGGTCAAAGGTCAAGGTCACAGTGACCTAACAAATGCCATTTTCAAGCTCGGTAACGCCATATCTCAGTAACACATTCACTAAATTTCTTCACATTTGGCTCAAATATCCAATTCTGCACGGAAACGCCTTGATGCAATTTCTTCCTATTTGGCTCCAACATCCACTTGGACTCAAGAATGAACTACCGTAAATTCCGGACTATAAGCCGCGGCTTTTTTCCCGTTTTTTGGCCTTTTTTGGCCCCTGCGGCTTATATAACGGTGCGGCTTATCTATGGATTTTTTCCAAAAAAAAAAAAAATCTCTCTTTTTTAGCACTCTTTCTAACTATAAATCCACTTGTTTTAATTTCCTCTCTTGCCCTCTTTTAACAACATAACATAACATAACATAACACAACACAGGTAAGCAGAAAGAAAAAGACGAAGCAATCACGCCATGTATGAGGAAATGACTCACCTGCTGGAGGCTGGAGATACACGGCTTGGGCTAAACTTTTACTCCGTGAAACACTATCGATTAAGTCCGACATCGCTCAGAGGTTTTGAGCAGCTTGAAAACAAGTTTGAAAACGTGCAGAAGTCCATCCACTCACTAAAGAAACTAAGGCAACCGTGAACAGAGTTTATAATGCGGAAAAGCGCATCAGCGCACTGGAGGACAAAAACAACACAGTGAGTCCGAAAGTGGATAAAATGCAAAAACATCGAAACGCTGCACACGCAGGTTGATGACTTAATCAGCAGGAGTAAAAGAAATAACATTCGCCTGATCAATGTAAAAGAGGGAGCTGAGATTGGTGACATGGACGCTTTCGTGGCAAAATCCTGTGTTACATCCTGGACCTGAAGGAAGGCGAGAAACCACCAGAGGTGGACAGGGCACACCGGGCGCCTCGGCCACGTCCAGACCCCGGCCTGCCACCGAGGGCCATCTTCATCTGCCTACTCCGCTGGCCCGACCGTCAACTCATCCTCCAGGCTGCGGGGAAGAAGCCCCTCACCTGGGAGGGTACGCGCTTTTTCGTCCGGCAGGACCTCTCCGCGTTGGTGCAACAGAAACGCGCAACATACAACAGCATCATCGAGTCAATGGATATCGCTTTGGCGTACTGTACCCAGCGAGACTCGTCATAACCATTGATGGACAGCGGCGGAACAAGAGCTCAAAGTGAAACTGCCGAATATCTTTTGAGTTGGACTGGTCAATAGTACTGTGAGTAACTAAAATAAAAAAATAAAAAACGGAATTCTCTCTTCTTTAGCACTCTTTCTAACTATAAATCCACTTCTGTTTTAATTTCCTCTCTTGCCCTCTTTTCACCACACCGCGGACACTGTGTGCACTGTAAAAAAAACAAAAAATACCACAATGTGTGATTTTGTCTGGGGATTAGTGACCTGACTTTTGTTTTGTTGAAATGTTAATAAATGGGAGCTTCCCCAAACAGCCATCTCTTTCCCGACAATCCCCTCTGTGCACGAAGCCTTACATATGGTAATTAAACATCAAAACACCCGCGGCTTATAGACCGGTGCGGCTTATATAAGAAAAAAATAGTCACCTTTGAAGGTGCGGCTTATAGACCGGTGCGCCTTATAGTCCGGAATTTACGGTAATGGCGGAGGCATAAGTCCGCGTTGCGGTCGTTCTAGTTTCAGTAATTGCACCTCTTTCCCACTGCGCTCATCCATCCTCAGGTACTGATCGATCTGACCCCCCCCCCCCCTCTCTCTCTCTCTCTAAGGTGCTATCGTGGATCCACAGGGAGAACCAGGCAGTGATCGCCCGCTGCAGCCAGCCGCTAGTTGGTATGTCCGGTAAACGGAACAAGGACGACGAGCGATACCTGGACCTGGTTCGGGAGGCGAACGGCACCACCAAGCTCACCATTTTCGATGCCCGGCCCAACGTCAACGCCGTGGCCAACAAGGTCAGGAGGAGAGGATTTACTCTTGGGGTCAAAGAGTGAGATAGTTACAAGACGACAAGTGAGATCATTTGTTTGGTTGAATGTTTGTACGGCTCCTAAACTGGAACCTGACGCTGCCGGATGGTTTGTTTTCGTATCACCATCTGGGAACGAGTCGCTGGGGAAACCGATTCAAAGGGCAGGAACTTTCAAAAAAATACCTGGCAGGTGATTGGATGAAACATCTGTCTATCATGTCTATTACGGACTAGCTTTTTATTATACATCTGGAGTGCTGGGCCAAGCTTGATACACTTTCTTCCTAACTACACCACTACAGTATCACTCTCTGCGTAGGCTGCAAGCATAGAGCGATTTGCTGAAAATGCTTTTATTCTGTTAAGTGTACACGGAGCCCTTGGGGTGATGTTGCACTATAAATAAACAAACACAAAACTGAAACTGATGGTGGAACTACAGCACTACTCTGCACTTGCAATGTTGTGATTGTCTTTGGATATTTTTCCTATTTCTTTATCTCTAAATATTGATATGACCACTACGCTGCATACTGACACTAAGACAAATTCCTCGTATGTAATGCTTGCATATTGTGGCAATAAACCTGATTCTGATTCTGATTCAGTTGTGCAAGAAACTGTTACAGTTTTAGAATAGAAAAGCCAAGGTTAGATGCAACCTCACCCTCGACTGTTCTTCTTTGGATCTTTGCACTCCCCAGGCCACGGGAGGAGGCTATGAGGGGGATGAGTACCAGAATGCAGAGCTGGTCTTCCTGGATATCCACAACATCCATGTTATGAGGGAATCCCTCAAGAAGCTCAAAGACATTGTCTACCCCAATGTGGAGGAATCCCATTGGCTTTCCAGCCTGGAGTCTACACACTGGCTAGAACATATTAAGGTAAGGGTGTGTGTGTAGAACATATAGGTAAGGGTGTGTGTGTAGAACATATCAAGGTAAAGGTGTGTGTGTGTGTGTGTGTGAGAACATATTAAGGTAAGGGTATGTGTGTAGAACATATTAAGGTAAGGGAGTGTGTGTAGAACATGTAAGGGAGTGTGTCTAGAACATATTAACTCATTGAGTGCCAATGACGACAGCTGTCGTCAATTCAAATACTGACGTAGAGTGCCAAAGACGACGATTGTCGTCAATTGCGTTTTTTGACGGGGGGATGTCCATCGAAGCCAGATCTATGTCCTGTAAAATTCTGGGACATGTTGAATGTCTATAACCTATTTTACCGAGCCATTAGGTGGCGACAGTGCTCTCCAGATGACAGAAATGTCAGGAATACAGCCTGACAAAGCCGTGATCAAAGACAAACCGCGCTCATGCTGCAGCGCAGAGCCATCATGTAGATGGCTCTGGGCTGCTTGCCAACAGCAATCAATCCGCGCACACAACTGAGCTCCTCTGCCTGTCTGTCTGTCTGTCTGCATAGTTTCTTCACACGATTACCCACCAGAAAGGCAGCACCCAACGCCGAAGGGCCAACCCTTACCTGCAGTAGCGTTAGGCATTTCCTCGTTGCTGCTGTGAGCTGCCAGGAGCCGCGCGGCGCAAAAAGCGGCTCCGAAAATAGACTTTGTGCGTGTGGGGAGGAGTTTCCAGCTCAGGGGGGGAGAGAGGGGGAGAGGGGGGTGGAGCACGCATGCACCACAGAACTAAACCAGGTCACATCATCAGAAGATATTATCTAGAGTCAGTGAATGTGCTTGAAATGCTGCATTTCACAAAAGGGTGAATATCTCAGCTTCCTGATAGAAAAGCATATTTTTGCTGTTTTTGACCTATCTTCTCCGGCTGATAACTAAAGAACGGAAAATGGTATCAATAAACTTTTTTTTGCTGATGATACAATAGAGTCTCCTTGTTCTTTTTGCGTGTTCGGTGTTTACATAGTAATATCACACAATATTCTGTGGGCCTCGAGAAATCACTGAAAACGCTCTGAAACTCTGGCACTGGGAGCGTCCGTTCTCCAAAAGTGGCTGGCACTCAATGAGTTAAGGTAAGTGTGTGTGTGTGTGTGTGTGTGTGTGTGAGAACATATTAAGGTAAGGGTATGTGTGTGAGAACATATTAAGGTAAGCGAGTGTGTGTGAACATATTAAGGTAAGGGAGTGTGTGTGTATGTGTGTATCTTGTAAATTAATCTCTAAGTGTACAGTATCATATTTATTTCATGTATTATGGCTCTATGAGCTCTCATTTCAGTCATGTATTTATGTCCTCAGGATTCAGCACATAAAGTAATGCAAAAGCAGTTGCTTGTGTATACTTATCTTTCTAATGACAAATCTGCTATGTGAAAAAACTGATCTTACCTTATCCACCTTATTTCTACTAGCTGCCATGATGCCTATGGTTGCTTCTTCCGGTGTAATAGACGGTTTTAACTTCACACAAAAAAAACGTCTATGAGGGTTTTACAGCAGAGCCATTCTGCTCTACAGCTGTAAGGGTTAATATGTCACTTTTATAAGACGGTCAAAGTAACCATTTAAATTACGGTACCCTTGTGTGCTCAGTTTATCAAAAATAACAGCTATTTAGAAATCTGGTTTTCGTTTTCAGCTTTATTTTATGCATTAAATGTCATTTGGGTGCTGGGATAACGTAATGCATTATGGGTAGTTGGCTACTGTGGCTAATGCCAGCGTAATAGTTACTTTACATGGCAGTAAAACGCCGCTGAATGACCAAATTGATTTAACTTTTGACCATTTCGAGTAACACTGTTTCCATACGGAGCCCCAGCGTTGGTTAGTTGTTTATAATGTGACTATAGTTATAACTTTTTTAACGTACTCCGGTTTCCGGTTTATAATTCGGGTCTGCAGCCAAAGAGTATAACAAAGGAAATGGCAAGCTGCAACAATAAGTCACGTCAAACCGGACCTTGTACCCATAATTATTTTTACAGTGGGGCATTCAAAAATAAGGTGGATAATCTTATTCTAAAAATGCACTATAACAGTAAGTAAGAGCCAAGTTTGCTCAAGGCTTCTTCCCTGTTAAAAGGGTCTTTCCCTGCTGCCATCACTAAGGGCTGCTCTGGTTGGGAAATTGTTTCAATTGTCACATGACCTGTGCAGTAAAATAGCTGGTGCATGTGAGAAGTGTTTCAATTGTTGGGTCTACTCTAAAATATAAAGTGCCTGGTCTTCTACCTGCTCTATTTCTAAAGCGCCTTGAGATAAATCTTGTTGTGATTTGATGCTATATAAAAAAATGTTTTATCGATAAGTAACTAAAGTTAATTATAATATAACAGCATTGCAAGCCTGGTGTTCAGAGCCTAGCACCTCTACATGATGTGATTGTGTGTGTGTGTGTGTGTGTGTGTGTGTGTGTGTGTGTGTGTGTGTATGTAGCTGGTGTTGTCTGGAGCCATCCAGGTAGCAGACAAAGTGTCCAGTGGGAACTCGGTGGTGGTTCACTGTAGTGACGGCTGGGACCGCACCGCCCAGCTCACCTCTCTGGCCATGCTGATGCTGGACAGCCACTACCGCACTCTCAGAGGATTCCAGGTCAGTCGCAGCACACGCAGGATGACAATATGAAGCAAGCAAAGAGTAAACATGTCACAAGATGACGATATGAAGCAAGCAAAGAGTAAACATGTCACAAGATGACGATATGAACCAAGCAAATAGTAAACATGTCACAAGATGACGATATGAACCAAGCAAAGAGTAAACATGTCACAAGATGACGATATGAAGCAAGCAAAGAGTAAACATGTCACAAGATCACAATATGAAGCAAGCAAAGAGTAAACATGTCACAAGATGATGATATGAACCAAGCAAAGAGTAAACATGTCACAAGATGATGATATGAACCAAGCAAAGAGTAAACATGTCACAAGATGACGATATGAAGCAAGCAAAGAGTAAACATGTCACAAGATGACGATATGAAGCGAGCAAAGAGTAAACATGTCACAAGATGACGATATGAAGCGAGCAAAGAGTAAACATGTCACAAGATGACGATATGAAGCAAGCAAAGAGTAAACATGTCACAAGATGACGATATGAAGCAAGCAAAGAGTAAACATGTCACAAGATGATGATATGAACCAAGCAAAGAGTAAACATGTCACAAGATGACGATATGAAGCAAGCAAAGAGTAAACATGTCACAA